>NC_043005.1:23627671-23677671 GCF_006345805.1 Octopus sinensis
TAGATGTTTTCCTTTTAAAAATATAAAATGCAAACCAAATTCATTAGTGTATGCTATGCAACAATAAATTTTTATGGTTAAATGAATAGAAGATTAATGTAGTGCTTAATAAGCATTGACCTGTTATCTGAGGGAATATTTATGAAATGGCTTATGTAAATACATACATTCAGGCTCTGCCAAAGGTGGTACAGTAATGTAAAGATGCAATCCAAATTTTGCAAGAATTACGATTTACGATTGAACATTTGTAGAAAAACAAAAAAACAAGCAAAAACATCGCAAATGATTCTGCATGATTTTATGGAGAGTTGACATCATCTGATCTTTTACGCTTAATATGTATCCCTCATTGGAGCGTGACCATGCTGGGGTACCACCTTCAAGAGTTTCATAGAACAATAAACACTCCAGTATTTATTGTTTTCTAAAGTGTAGTACTTATTCCATGGGAATCTTTTGCCAAACTGCTAATTTACAGAGACATATAGAAACCAGCACCGTTTGTCAAGCGATGGGTGGAGGACACACACACACACACACACACACAAACACACACACAAACACAATCACACACCCGCACACGCACACATACATACACATATATACACATATATACAGGAGTATATATAATAAATATACACAGGACAAAATAATGGAAACACCTAGCATCATAGCATCATAATATTGAAATATCTATAAAACCGCCAAAAGCTTGTTTTTTTTTTTTTTTTTTTTTGATTTATTATTAGTGTTGCTTAATAGGCTTTGCTAAAATTGCTGTTTCTTTTCAGATACCATAAGAAAAGGGTAATTAAAATTCATTAAAATGACAGATCTATCGGATTTTCAAAGAGGTCAAGTTGTTGGTGCTCGTATGGCAGGCGCTAGCGTAACGAAAACAGCCGAAATGTTTGGTGTGTCGAGAAGTACTGTCTCGAAGGTAATGACAGCCTTTGAGAAACATGGAAAAGCCTCCTCGTCGAAACAAAACGTCCGGAAGAAAACCAAAACTTTCAGATAGGGACTGTCGGACTCTTACGCAAATTGTTAGAAAGGATTACAAAAGTACAGCCTCCAGAATTACTGCAGAGCTTAATGACCACCTCGAGATCCCAGTTTCTACAAAAACTGTTTGCCGGAAGCTGCACAAAGCCGGATTGCACGGGAGGGCTGCAATCAGAAAACCATTACTTTCAAGAACAAACATTGCAAAGTGTTTAGAGTGGAGTAAAAATCTACAGAATTGATCGTTAGAGCAGTGGAAGAATGCTATTTTCTCGGACGAGTCGTCCTTTACCTTATTTCCGACCTCTGGCCGATTATACGTGTGGAGACAGCCAAAAGAAGCATTTGACCCAGACTGCCTTCTTCCAACTGTTTAACATGCAGGAGGATCTGTGATGAGCTGGCGGGGGCTATATCTTGGAAATCCGCCGGCCCAATGGTTTCCCTTCATGACAGAATTAATAGTCAAGTCTATTTAAGCATTTTATCTGATCAAATTCATCCTATGGTTGTGGAACTGTTTCCAGAGGGAAACGCAATCTTTCAGGATGATAATGCACCAATTCACACCGCTAAATTTGTTATTGAATGGCACGAGGAATATTCTAATGAAGTTGAACATCTTATCTGGCCACCACAGTCACCACATCTCAATATTATTGAACATTTATGGTGCATTTTAGAAAAAAACAAAAAACAAAAACAAGTAAGGAGTCGATATCCTCACCATCATCACTACAAGAACTGGAGACTGTATTAGCTGAAGAATGGACAAAAATTCATTTGGAAACAATTCAAACTTCGTAGGAGTTCATAACTTGTAGAATTCAAGCTGTAATTACTGCCAAAGGCGGTCCTATCCCAAATTAAAATAAATTTGTTTGAAATTTTAAGGTGTTTCCATCATTTTGTCCGACCCCTGTATATATATATATATATATATATATATATATATATATATATTATATATATATATATATATATATATATATATATAAAACAATTGCAGCGTGGAAGGTGTTTATAAGCCATTTAAGAAACACACAAAAACCGTTAGATTCACTTCAACATTTAAATTTAATTTGTCAAAATATTTTCGTCGCTTTGAGACTGCGACCTCTTCACCGACAAAACTGATGTCGTTTGTAACACTCTCCAGTTAAAAACAAACAATTGATTTTCCTTGTGAACGGATAGAGTCACTAAAATAGATACGAAGACGGAACTAACAAAGATACATAGAATCTGTTTGTATTAATATTTGGGATTTCCTGTGATAGAAAAAAAAAATCTTAGAAACAAAAAACAAGTAAAAACCTATCCCAGAAAACAGCTTCTGTAATTTAGTTGTTGGAAATATAACATAAACAATCTCTTACATATACCGGACTGACGTATAAACGTGTGCGCGCGTGCGTGTGTAAGTATACATCCATCTACACACACACACACACACACATTTATATATTTGTGTGTGTGTGTGTGTGTATAAGCGTGTATATATATGTGTGTGTATTTCAAACACTTGACGTAATTATGTATAAACATTTGTCTATATCTGTATTTATGCACTCATACACACACAAATACACTAAACAATGTGTGTGTGTGTGTATATATATAAATATAGATGATTACTTCTACTAGATATATTGGTTCATTTCGTGATGTACTTTTGGCAATTTCAGATCATCCAATTACTCTTGCTGCCAGCGTTTATACTCACTTTGCAGGGAAACAGAGATACAAACAGTAAGAAATGAACAATTTTCTTTCTTTCTTTCTTTCTTTCTTTCTTTCTTTCTTTCTTTCTTTCTTTCTTTCTACCTGCCTGCCTGCCTGCCTGCCTGCCTACCTACAAGCCTACCTACATTCATACCTACCTATCTATCTATCTATCTATCTATCTATCTATCTATCTATCTATCTATCTATCTATCTATCTATCTATCTATCTATCTATCAGTCTGTCTGTCTGTCTGTCTGTCTGTCTGTCTGTCTGCCTCTCCCTTTCACTTTCTCTTATACGTATGTATGCATGCATGTGTGTGTATGAATGTATGTATGTTTGTGTATATGTATGTATCTATGCATGTTAATTGTCCTGTACTCCATTTTTTGTTGTTTTTAAAAAAATGTCCAGTTCCTTTGGTTTGTGTCTTGTTTTCGTTTCTCTTTGTGTTCGACGTCCCTTTGGTGTCCTGTACTCATATATGCGTGTATATGTACATGTAGAGGTAGGTACGTACATATATGTTTATATATATGCATATGTTTTATTTCATTTATTAATATATGTGTATATATGTATGTATGTATGTATGTATGTATGTATGTATGTCATCCAGTTTAATTCAAGATTTCTTGACAAGAGAGAAAGAACCGCTTTCTAACCTAGATCCAAGTTTCCTTTATTGGAATTTCAACATCAACAGAGTATTTTTGTATGTATGTATGTATATGTGCAGATTTGTATGTATTCTAGTGCATATAGTTGCATATCTAGACATACTCAAATGTATTTAAAAGCTAAACTTCTGGAAAGTTTTACAGAGTTTTACAGTTTCAATGATGGATGGATCTGTAGTCTTCGGATCAGCTTTCCCTTTTCTGATTTTGAAAGGCCTGTGCGTGTGTATGTACGTATGTATGTATGTATGTATGTATGTATGTCTGTATGTATGTATGTATGTATGTATGCATGTATGCATGTATGTATGTATGTATGTATGTATGTATGTATGTATGTATGTATGTATGTATGTATGTATCTTGTTTCAGTCATCAGTCTGCGGCCATGCTGGTGCACCGGCTTGAAGAATTTTTAGTTGAATGAATTGACCCCAGTACTTTTTTTAAAGGCTGGTACTTATTCTATATCGGTGCATGTTGCCGAACCCCTAATTTATGGGGACGTAAACAAACCACCACCGGTTGTCAAGTGGTGATGGGGGACAAACACACACACACACAAAACACATACACACACAAACAAACACATGCACTCACACACACACACACAAACACCTCACACACACGAACCCCTCCACGCACACACATATACCCATCCACATCCACACACACGCACACACACATGCACTCCGCACACACGCACACAAACATACACGCACACCCACCCACGAACACCCCCACACCAAAATCCCCCCCTACACACACACACGATGAGCTTCCTTCAGTTACTGTCTACCAAATCTACTCACAAGGCTTTGGTAAAAGGCACTGGCCCAGAGGTGAGTGTGTGTGCGTGTGTGCAGGTGTGTGTGTGTGCGTGTGTGTGTGTGTGTATTCACACACATCCAAGTCCAAGATCATCAAATTCACTGTACAAGTTCAATTTTAAGTGACAGTCAACTTACAATGCTGACTCCCATTGCCAAGTCAGTGCAGCAATGATTAGAACGGCATACATGCCATGCAACGAGGGACATCTTAACAGCCTTATGAGGGTCTTGGTCAAAGCAATGCACTGTGACCCTTCCTCTATCTATTGCCAATAAACCACAGGCCACAGCACACACAGATTAAGCATTGGGCACTAAACCCGTAGGGCCTAGAGCAGCGTTTATCAAACTGTGGGTCTCGACAAAAAAGAAGGAAATAGAAGAAACGCAAGTGGGTGCAAAGTGCAGAATATCCAGCTTCACGAGGCTCCGGCAGGGGGTGGGTGGTGAGCCCTGCTGTTCTCTTTCACCACAACTTTCTCTCACTTATTCTTCCTGTATTTCAAAGGGCTAGCCCTGCCACATTCTGTGTCACGCTGAATCTCCCCGAGAACTACGCCAAGGGTACACGTGTTTGTGGGGTGCTCAGCCACTTGCACGTTAATTTCACGAGCAGGCTGTTCCGTTGATCGGATTAACTGGAACCCTCGTCGTCGTAACCGACGGAGTGTCACAAAAAAAAAAAAAATATTTAGTCGATGGCACAATAGAACCAAAATCAATTATGGTGATAATCAACTTTGGCAATTGTTGACTGAGTAAGCAATGCCTATTTACATTACAAAAATTAACTCCTATCTTCGTTGCAGCCTTAACGATAGTATCGAAATTTAGTTGACAAATCGTTTCCGGCTGCCACTATGGGAAATAAAATTGGTTTTCGATGGTTGTAAAACAAGACGCATTCTGCACAATTTTGACAATTAAAAATGGTTTTTCGCTATGGACGTGTTAATAACAAATAACGAAGTTGATTTTCAACCACATAAAACAACAATCGTGACTGGTCAGTTGTTTTATCGGGGCGTGATATGCAAATTATACATTTGTTACGATACTGTTGATTGGTTAAGATATCTACGAAAATAAGGAATAAAAAAAATAATAGGAAATTTTTTGGTTTCTACACATTAACGTGCAGTTTTTGTTGATGGGGATAGTCAAATTGTGTATCTATCTATCTATCTATCTATCTATCTATCTATCTATCTATCTATCTATCTATCTATCTATCTATCTATCTATCTATCTATCTATCTATCTATCTATCTATCTATCTATCTATCTATCTATCTATCTATCTATCTCACGTATAAATTAAATTGTCCTCACTGTTGTTAAACAAAACAAATTAAAGCTGGACGTACATATATATATATATATATATATATATATATATATATATATATATATATATAATATATATATATATATATACACGTGATAGATTATATATTTGTGTGCACAAACACATATGTGCACTATACGTGTATATATGTGACATGTATATATTGTATATATATATATCAGGCTAAGTTAAATGTAAGCAACGCTTTGAAATATGAAATTCATCACAATATATTTCAACAATGCAGGAATTTTATTCTTCAAAGTATGCACCATTACAATCAACACGTTTTTGTCAACGAGTTCTGAACTCTTTGAACTCTTTGAACGCATTTTCAGCATCGGTTTGACTTTTGAACTCCTTCAGGAAACCATCAAGGTGCTTGAAAAAGTGGTAGTCGGTAGGAGAAAGGTCTGGGGAATAAGCTGGGTGGAGAAGGACTTAGTAGCCAAGTTCCCTCAACTTCTGGAGCGTCAGTAGTGAAACGTGTGGTGAGTATTGTCATGAAGAATGATTGGCCCTCTTCTGTTGAATAGTCTGGGACGGAGTAGCAGTTTTTCTTTCATTTTGGCAATTTCATGGTAATATGTTTTTTCAGTAATGGTGTTTCCGGGTTTTAAGAAGTGGATGAATCCAGCAGTACACCATCAAACAGTCACCATAATCTTCTTATTGAAGAGCTCGAGGTTAGGGAAGGTTTTCGGTGCTTCACTTTGGTCCAACCACTGCGAAGAACGTTTTTAGCTATTGTACAGAATCCACTTTTCATCACAAGTTACAATACGGTCGAAAAACGGATCGGTCTGGTTACGGAGAAGAAGCGGCGAGCAAATTTCATATCCGTGTATTTTATGATTTTCATTCAAATCGTGTGGTACCCATTTGTCGAGCTTTTTTGATTTTCCGATCTCATGCAAATGGTTGCAGACAGTTTTCCGGCTAACTTGAAGTTCTTTTGCCAGTTCGCAAGTGGTTTTACGTAGATCTTTCTTAATGACAGTCTTTAATTGACCGTCATCGATGACAGATAAGCGTCCACAACACTCACGATCTTCAAGGCTCAGATCTCCACTGCGAAATCGTTTAAATCATTTTCGAGCTGACCACTCACTGGTTATTTCCTCAACAAACGTTTCGTTGATATCGCGAGCAGTTTCAGCTGCTTTACGTCCTTTTTTGAAGTTGAATAGCAAAATTGCTGGAATATCGCGCTTTGAGAGTTCCATTTCAGATGGCTGTAACAACGGTGAAAAAAATATCAATGTTAATTTATTGATGCATTTGGGCAAGTCTATGTCTGTATTAACAGACAATTGAAAAAAGATATTTGAAAAAAACATCTTTTGAAAAAAGATGTTCAAAACTCTGCAAAAATCCTGTACAAATTAGGTTCAAAACGTTGCTTATTTTTTACTCAACCTGATATCACGATATCGACCAGATTATTTGATGTTGTTATACATCGCCGGTTACAATGCGCTTCGCATTGTTTTAGCTTTCGAATGATGCAACTCTGCCGGTCAGGCGGGCAGGCCAAAAATTTCTTTGAACGGAACACCAGTCTATTGTGTAGGGTTATCAATTAACGGCTGAATGGACGGAGGCAACATAAAATGAAGTCTTCTTATTCAAGAACACAACCCACGACTAATCTGTTACCTATTCACAGCTGACCAGTCTGGGGGAAACGTTGAAATGAAGAGTTTTGCTCAAGAGCACAACGCATCGCTCGACCTGGGACTCGAAACCACGATCACGCAATCGTGAGTGCAACACTCTAACCTCTAGGTCACGCGCCTTCGCGCACACGATCGCACGCACGCACCCACCGCACTTACACACGTACACACACACACGCATGTGCGCACACACACAATCTTCTACGCCCCTTTCTTACCACTTTATAACCACCTAATCACTTTCTCTCTCCCACTCTCTTTCTCTCTCTCTCACTCTATTTCTCTCTCTCACTCCTTTTCTTTCTCTCACTCTCTCTCTCTCTCTCTCTCACTCCCTTTCTCTCTCTCACTCCCTTTCTCTCTCTCATTACCTTTTCCATCGCTGTATCTCTGTTACTCTAACGCTATTGACATCGCCGTTTCCCATTCTCTGTCTCCCGTTCTTTCGTCTTTTGGAAAGTAATATAAAAACTAATTCTAAGACATGGCATCGCAAGGAACGGTTTTAGCAGAACACTTGATTAATGTAAGCTTGCAGACGACTTCATTTCAACTTCTGAAAATGACATTTTCAGTTGATTTGAATTTATTTAAGCGAGAAGCTAAATTCGGTGCATGTTAATTTAAATTACGGCAATGGCAAGACTTCAGATGAAAAAAAAAAGGCAATAAACAAAAGCAAACCAGTTTCTTTTGACACCAGGTTCAAATTTTATGACAAGTAATGGCCAAGAAATGGGAACAAAAGACAGTTGCAAAGTATTGTTCTAAGAAAAAAGTTAATCTACAAGTCGCTGATTCACCAGACCTCACCAAATATCTTCTGCTGCTACTTCTGAGGAATCAGAGAATCTCTTGCAGAAGATCCCGAACTGCAACTATGCTTTTTACACAACTTCTTTTGAAGCAATCATCGTCAGAGAAAGGACAGCTAGACCATTTTTTAAAGTACGAAGGTAAACTGTCACACGATTCGATCGCTTCAGTTCCCATTTAACGAAGAGCACAGCTGTAAGCAGTTGCACCAGTTAGTGATTTAAAGAGACAGGTTCATAACAAACAAAAACATATCCTCAGGCTCAAGATTTGACTTGATTCATTAACTTCAAGAGATGGTTCGTGTTAATAACAATCAGTATGCTTTAGTCTCTGCGCCAACCTAAGAGTGTTAAATCGCCATTAATGAATATAAGAAGTTCTCTGAAGAATATGGATAATGTTTATATGACGTTGCAGTCATAGTGTATTTGTCCCCCCACCATCGCTTGACAACCGATGTTGGTGTATTTACGTTGCTGTCATTTAGCAGTTCGGCAAAAAGAGACCTTTAGAATAAATACTAAGCTTACAAAGAATAAGTCCTGGGGTCGATTTGTTCAACTAAAGGTGGTGCTCCAGCATGGCCGCAGCCAAATGACTGAAACAAGTAAAGGAGTAAAAAAAAAGAATATATATATTCTTGCTCCGGTGGGGAGCTAGGATTTTCTGCTTAAAACTGTACAAGATGGCGGAATTGATTACTAAGTGCCAAATTGTGGATCGACCACGTGTTACATGTGTACCTTAGAAACGTAAAAAGGAGATTGTCACTTACAGACTTCTTGATCTACGTCAATCAAATCGATTCCATCATAGCAGAGATTTCAGTATTGTTCAAAGTCAGATGGTTCACGGTTTCTGTAATACCCAGAAGAAGAATTCACCTTGCGTGAAAGACAAGGAATGCACCAAGCGGCTTCCAAGTCCATTTGTCAATGTGATTTACAGAAGAATAGCACCGAAAGGTGGAGACTTTCAAAATTTAGAGAGTATGAAATTGACAATAACTACCCACTACTGAGACATTTACTGCAACCATAAAAATTTAATTCTGCAATTTAATAAAGCCCATTAGATTTGTTAATAAATAGGTCCTCAAAGGATCTGATGCCGCAATATTTGCTCTGACGTAGCAAAACAACTGCAATAAAGTTACCCAGTTCCATTAGGGACAATACCTCGGCGGCCTAAGGAAGTAAAAAAAAAACGAGCTCTAAATCTGAACGACGGAAACTGCTTTTGGTGTCTGTCAAGGAAAATCTTAGTGAGAATCTGGGGAGTAAACTCGAAGGTTTTAACCTTTCGTCTTTTATGCAAAAGAACATAATATCTTCCAGAGACTTATTCTGCTCACGCTGGATTTTGAGTGTGCAAGCACTAAGATTGATTCTTAGAGAATAACGATATGATAAAACCTCATCTGGACTTAAAGCACGGCTTTTTCAGAGTTCGTGGTACTCAGGATTGTCTAGGACTCATGGTACATTAAAATGATATGAGATTCAGTTCTATGTGGATAGAAACAACTCAAGATACTTTTATGGCGCCTTGTAGATTGTCTACATCAACAGGACTCTGGCTCATCTCCGTTGATAATTGTTAACAGACCGGGTCTGTTGACGAACAAGGAGATAACCCTTGAAAAAGGAGATCATGTACGGTGTTCTGAACCATATCCCCGCTGTCAAAGTAAGAGACTTAACTAATTTTCCCAGACCAGGGATCATCATATCGCTTGCTGATCTTCTTAATGAGAATGAAGTCAAGTTTGCCGTAGATGCTCTACAGAACAACCAAACCAATGAACCCAGCACCATTCCAGCTAAGATTAATGAGATTAGTGGTTCTTACTTTGTTTTAAGGTTCAGTGTTCTTTCAATTAATGCAGTGCTCAGAGGACATCTTTCAAGAATCGAATTCAAGAACGTCTCAATAGTCTACCTCTACAAGAAAAAAAAAACATCGAAAACATGAAAGGAAATCGCCAGTGCTGCGACAATCAGCAAGTCACATTTCTGCTTTACCTTTTCACTCAGTGCCTATGATATGAGTCCAGTAATTCATAGATATCTATTGAATCACTACAACTTCTCACCAGTCCACCAAATAATATCTATGCGCCAAATCAATTTTTATTAGTAGCACATTGTTGCCATATCAAAGACTGTATTTTTGCACTAGCATGTGCTACATTCAAGGCAATAATATTTCTTAGAATTCCTTGTGTTCTTTGTGAAGTCTTTGTAGCGTTTTTCGTTAAATGAATTCATGTTACGTATGCTAAAACTAGTGTTGATGGTTTTCAGGTGAACGATTTTGACCTTAACATAAATATTACACTGCGAGTGAGAGATGTCAAGTCTCTGAACAAAACCTATTTCACAGAATAAAACTGATTACTTCTTTTCGAATTGAAAAATAGGTCTGGTCCGTTTGATTGGAGGCAGTAACCCAGGAGAAGGACGTGTGGAAGTGTTCCACAAGGGGCACTGGACTACCATCTGTGATGATGATTGGGATGTGGCTGATGCTAGAGTTATCTGTAGAATGGTTGGAGACTACTCGTAAGTAGAAACCAGTAAAGTTTTTTCTATTACCGACCTTTTCTTCCTTTTTCTTCACATAGGTTTTTTTTCTTCAAGTAACTTTGGCACACAGTTACAGACTTGGAGGGATGGGTGGGTAAAGTCGTCGAATGGATTTTCAGTAGATGAAAGTAGTACTTAGTTTAGTTTACCAACCGTCGAACGAAGATCAATAAATATTATTGCCAGGAACCATAGATTAAGTCTATAGTTTATGATTGGTTCTTATTTTATCGACCTTTAAATGAACTTTAACAAACATCGTTGCTGGGAATGTGAAAGGACAGATTATGACCCCACTATATACCTGGTCCTTATTTTATCGACATGGGAACGAGGATTAACAGATATTGTTGCTGGGAATGTTGTGGGTGTTTGTAGTGGTACACAGACTATGAAGATGTCTGTATGTAGCAATAATCTCACCTCTAGATGTAAATAGTATTCAAATGTGGATTTTATTTGAGGTTTCTAAGTAACTGGACCAGTATGGAAATATTATTTGGCTCTAAAGAAGAATCCTATCTTTGTAATGCAGTTTTGGTAGATTAGTCGCTATGAGGGAATATCGGAGAGTGTTAAATTGAGAATTTGTAGCAGCTCTAAGGGTTTTACCAAGTTATAACAAAAAGTTAGTGAAATATTTAAAATGTTTACAGTTGGATAGATAGACAAATATAACAAAATAATTTGATAAAAAATGTGAATTTTTAATTATTTTCTGAGATTTTACAAAAACAACAAAAATATTTGTTGTCCAAAATTACACAGGGAGTAGGGGAAGGTTCCCATGATTTACATCAAAGTATTTAGCCTGGGTAGCTACTGTTTATTTCACCCACTGCATCCTATTTTCATAACGATTCTACTTAATCTTGCCAACTTAGTAAAATCTGTTTCTCTGATGAGATCTAATAAGTCCGAAACATGTTTGTTGATTGAACCAACAGGCTTTAAATACTAGATTCATACCTGTCTGCATTATTTATAATGAAAAAAAAATCGATCAGCTAATGATATTGAATTCACACCCATTGCTTCTTTTAAGAGAGGGAACTATTGTCTACTAATTTCAAGGCAATTTCAGTCGATCAAAATATTTCATCTCACTATATTGCATTTGTGAGATCCTACAGCATTTGTATTGCAAGAATCTAGTTGCTATGGGAATTAACTGACAAAGCCTCGAATATATCTCTATTCATATTGGTTTCAAGTTTTGACACAAGACCAGCAATTTGCTTAATTACACCAGTCTGCGACCAAAAAATCGTTTCACATTTATTGGGTGAAATCCTTTATCTGCGGATTTCAAAAATTACAAAAAAATTATCCTATCATGAACAGTTTCTTCATAAAATCGATCACTGCATTTCACCATTGTATCCGAATTTGACTATTGTCTTTTTATGATTGATATTGGTTTTCAAATTTAAGTACAAGGTCAGCACTTTTGTGGGAGAGAGAAAGTCGATTACATAGACTCTAGTGTTCCACTGGTACTTAATTTATCGACCCCGAAAGGATGAAAGGCAAAGTCAACATCGGCGGCATTTGAACTCAGAACTTAAGGACGGACGAAATGTCGCTAAGCATTTCGCCCGGTGTGGTAACAACTCTGCTAGCTCGCCGTCTTCCGATGGCAATTAATATAAATAATAAGAAAGCGGCGAGCTGGCAGAAACGTTAGCACGCCGGACGAAATGCTTAGCAGTATTTCGTCTGCCGTTACGTTCTGAGTTCAAATTCCGCCGAGGTTGACTTTGCCTTTCATCCTTTCGGGGTCGATAAATTAAGTACCAGTTACGCACTGGGATCGATGTAATCGACTTAATCCCTTTGTCTGTCCTTATTTGTCCTCTCTGTGTTTAACCCATTGTGGGTAGTAAAGAAATAGGTATTGCGTCCGTCTTTATGTTCTGAGTTCAAATTCCACCTTTGCTTTTCATCCTTTCGGAGTCTACAAAATAAATACCATTTGAGCAATGGGTTGATGTAATCGACTTAGCCCCTCCAACAAATTTGAAACCAATATTAATTGCCATTGCGAATGCCCATCCGTTTACAAGCGAGAGAGTTCCAAATAAAAAAGAAGAGAATTTGAGGTGCTTAACCTAAAACATGAATGGAACCCTTGTAAAATACTATTTTCTTACCTTTCAATTGCATTTGTACCATTTGCCAAATAAAGTATCAAGTTCATTTTTATTAGTTTCATTTTGTTCTACCATATGTGGATTTCATTACTAACTATGGTATATTTATTATTAAATTCTGAGAAAATCTTAGTCAATGAGAAAGCGCTTTTTTGATATTTCGAATTAGCACCACAAAAATATATAAAATATTTTGTAAACAATTTTCAAAAGCTTCTATTTCGCAGACTTGCGTTATGTGTGTTTACTGTTTATTTTAGGAAAGCCATTCCCTTTTACAATGCTCGTTTCGGAAAAGGTGAAGGAAATATAACAATAACTGATGTAAAGTGTCATGGGAAGGAATCTACCATTTTTGAATGCTCATACCGCGAGAAGAATTATTGCCTACACAAAGATGATGCTTCCGTAGGCTGTTTCAAAACACAGCATGGTAAATATTTGATATTTGTAACAAAGACAATGAGTTTCTGTTTTTTAAGTTGTTTATCTCTACTGCAGCCCTGTTCCTGTAGATATGCCAGCTGTGACTATCCACTACTCTAGGACCACATTATCCAATATGCAATTTGTTTTCTTCTTAAGAATATAGGATGTAATCTGCAGGAGATTTCTCTTTCTATTTCTAGCAAATCGTGCGACTGTAGAGGCCACTGTCTTTGTTTGGTTTACAGCAGTGAGTTGGCAATAATGGCAGAACTGACTGTCTTCTGTTGTATTACGCTAACTGAAACCCCATCAATATTGATTTTGTCTTTCCTCTCATATAACTAATTAAAGTATCTGTGAATATATTAACAGCTGAGTTGACTAATTATATCCATATATGCCATACTGTTTCACCAACTACTTACCCATCTTCTATCAAGATTTCTTCAACCCCTGTATAAATTTCTTCAACCCCTGTATAAATTCAATACATTGCATCTACATCTGCATCTTAAAAATCCAACAAAGGAGCCTGACGCAGGTACTCGAATACAATTAACAATTGAGTTTACCTCAAATACTACGCTGCAAGAACATAGTGGACTATTATATCAACTTGCTTTCTGGACCTCAACACAAGTAATCCCCATTTATCCAAAAATATAAACCAGAATTAAATATGAACCCATATTAGAAATAAAATACTTACCCCTTCTATTGTAAGATATAAGCCAGAATAAAATACAGACCAAAAATAAAAATTACAGATTTACTTCCCTTTCACTGTAAAATAAATGAGTGAACAATTATCTCCCCTAGTAATATGTCTTACCCCTAGCAATATGCCTATTTTCAACTATTAGCTTGATGAGCAATGCGAAACCGGTTCTTACTTTATGTTGAAAGAACGAAATCTTATTTTGCACAAAATTATATATCTTTATTATTATGACTTTAATCCTGTAAAACAAATCTTCTGTGTTTCTTCATCTTTTCTCTTTTTGTATATATCTAACCACGTGTGTTCCCCCAATAAAATATTTTCAATCTTATATATATATATATATATATATATATATATATATATATATATACAAATGTTTTGTTAAAAAATAATGACCTCCAATAAAGGCTCTGGGTCCTCAGACTTTATCAGAGAGTATAACAGCTTATACCGATTCCAGACCTTAACCGGCACCTTTAGCGACTCTGAAACGATGAACGGCAATGTCAAAGCCGTAGCAGGTCAACTCAACCCCACTGTAAAATAATAAATTCGTATGATATTTATGTCCGTTGCTCTATCAATTTTATCACCTGTTCACGCTACTCTAGTAATAAAACATGAAATATTTTCTCTCTCCACAGTCACGAAAGAGAAAGAAGTCAGCACTTTACCTGAACGTAAGGAAACAATAGGTAAGTAACTATTTCATCTGGACTAAGTCATTACGCAGCAGCATAGCGACGGACACCGATTAGTCTTTAATTATAATTAATTCCATTAAATAATTATGTAATGGGATTTTTGGTGACGTTTTACAGATTTTGTGTAGTAACGAGTTTTTGGCGCAGTAACCTCATTGTCGAGTAGGGAAGGTTGTTGTTTAGTCCCGGATTAGCTATGATAGACTATACATACCAAAGACACTCCAACTTTGACCATACTGTCTTATCTCGGATAACTGTATCTAATGCATCCTTTTTTTCTAAACGTGTGTTGAGGGAGATTTGGTTTATTTTACTGTCAAATCGCGTGACAATGAAGAGTTTGTCTCCGTGTCTCTAATAAGAAGCTGATCTCTAATTTACAGAATTAGTTATACATGTTTGATTGCAGCACGAAACTGAGTGTTTCTAATCGCTACGCAATCTCGTTGAACAAACGCTTTCTACCGTAACTTCTGGGAGGCTCAAGCTGTGCGAGTAAACTGAGAAACTACTGACTTTGTCATGCGGCCTGTACCTATTCTTGAGTGACACGCAACTATATCCATGAGAATACATACATACATGTAAAAATACCCTCTTGATGTTGAAATTCCAATGAAGAAGCCTTGGATCTAGGTCAGAACCCGTTCTTTCTCTATTGGCAACAACCCTTGGAATAAAATTGAATAATGACATACATACACACATTTATATATATATATATAATATATATATATATATATATATATATATATATGTATATATATATATATATATATATATATATATATATATATATATATATAGATGAGTGTATTTTTGACGAGTTTCGTTTTTTTCACTTTCCTGAGGAGAAGATTGCATTGTTTATACCATTTATTCTTTCGAATAGTATCAGTGGAATTTTCGAAACATGCGTCGAAAGTAAAAATATTTGATTACACCTGCGTTAACTCCATTTTTTATTCATATATATATATATTATATATATATATATATATTATATATATATATATACATATATGATTAATGAAAGAATCGGAAGATGAAAGATACGAGAAAGTCTATTGATCACTACAAATGTTTCGACCCATCCAGCATCAATCTTTCACGGGTGTGATACTAGATATCTGGTTTAGGTGTTTGTGTTAGTTTCTCGCCACCGCTTGATAACCAGTGTTGGTTTGTTTACGTTCCAATAACATTAGCTGTTCAGCTGAAATGATCGATAGAATAAGTATATTGACTAGAAAACAAAATAAGTATCGGAGGGCGATCTGTTCGATCAAAACTCTTTAATCCGATGCCCCAGCTTGGCTGCAGTCCAATAGCTCTAGCAAGTAAAAGGCAAAAATGGCAAAAGGCAAATGTAACAAGAAGGAAAATAAGAGACAAAGAAGATTTGGTCCACGTCACGTTGTGTGTCTGTTCTGTGTCATCTGGATAGCCTTGGCCGAAATGTCCTTCCACATTATTCTGTTTGATGAAGGATGATATCGCATTGGTGATGTATATTTCCGAAGAATACATTTCTGACTAAACCAGTTACAACGAAAATTTCAAAGTTCAGAGAAGACGAGAAACTATAGAAATAAGAATGAAGATAAGTTTCTGTCTATGCGCGCCTGTAGGAGAGAAAGAGAGAGAGAGAGAGAGAGAGAGAGAGAGAGAGAGAGAGAGAGAGAGAGAGAGAGAGAGAGAGAGAGAGAGAGAGAGAGAGAGAGAGAGAGAGAGAGAGAGAGAGGGGGAGAAGAAAGAGGGTGTAGGACAGAAATTGACTAATACCAAGTAAGAAAGACATGGTGATGTCTGCAATATAACAATGCAATATAATATAAGCGTATGTGTATATATGTATATATATGAGTGTCTATGCATGAATGTATGTATGTATGTATGCATGTATGTATGTTTGTGTATATATATATATATATATAATATATATATATATTTACATATGTATATATCTATATATACATACACGCACACACACATACACACACACACACACACATATATATTCATATATATATTTTCATATATATATATTAATATATAAACACAGATTCACACACACACATATATGTTTATGAATTTATGAGTGAATACATGTGTATAGCTATAAATATGTATATATATATATATATATATATATATATATATATATATATATATATATATATATACGTATATATTTATGAATATATATATGTATATATAGATATATACATATATATGTGTGTATAAATACATGTACATATAAATGTATATATATAAGTGCATATATATTTCAACCTACCTACCTACATACATACCTACCTACCTACCTACCTACATACATACATACATACATACCGTTATGTTGCACCAAGTCATATTATTATGTTATAGATGCTAGTTTCAGAGTATATTTTGCGTGTTTGTAGATTATTAACGCTAGAAGGCCTCTGTATCTTCTACGAATGTCAAATAACTGATATCTGTTAATATATTATTCTGTGATCGTTTTGTATTAACGTATATTAAAGAAAAGAAATGTCAACGTGAATGTCACTGCATGGAACTTATGTAATTTTCATATGCAGCTTAGAAATACACGTTGTTGTCTATTTGTATGTAAAATATCGTCAGAAGTTTGTATACATGTCTTGCGTTAAATAATAAGAGATAATTCAGATCTGATATGTAAAGTAAATAACGTTATTTAGTTATTGGAAAGTTACATCTAGTGAATAATGTCACCTTATTCCCGATTACAGGACTTTAAGTAGGAGTGTGTGTGTGAGTGCACACACACACACACACACACACACACACACACACACACACACACACACACACGCACACACGCACGCACACACACACACACTCATACACCCCCACACAGATGCATTGTTATATACTGTGTTATTTAACATGTTCGTGCAAATTAGGTGATGGAAGGACAATGCGTTGTACAAATTGTCTCAAGAGAAGAAATTCCTCTTATAGATAATATTGGTGTAAACAGTCCACCAAACCTTTGTGGTTTACTGGGAAATAATCATCTAAAAGAAGCAGGAATTACTTGCTTGCGTTAATTTTTACCTTTAGGGAGAAAAGGGTGGTGGCGAACCATATTATTTTCCTAGGTCTGTTTTTAGCTCTATTTATGTAATTCATGTTTTTACTTGAAGGGTTGCAATGTATCTTATCTTTGAATTCGCTGCTAGCTAGGGTTTGCCTTAGCAAATATTTCTTTAGTAGAAGAAAGATTAGATAGCCTATTCCTAATGTTAGCTATCAGGTTTTTAACCACTACAGGGGTGTGACAGGAGAAACTCTTCTACATACAAAAACACTCCTGTTGATAAATTACTGCTGCGTTATCTGTTTTATCTCAATGTCACACTGCATTACAGAATCCCACGTGACTACATGACCGACCAGACTATCAGATATTGTTATACGTCGCTGGTCACAATGCGCTTTGCATCGTTTTAGCCTTCGAATGACGCTGCCCCGCTGGCTAGGCAAGCAGGCCAACATTCCCCACTTGATCGAAAGGGGAGACTGGAGCAACGTGAAAGGAAGTGTTTCGCTCAAGAACACAACACATGAGTGCGATATCCTGACCACTACGCCACGCGCCGTCACACATTACAGACTACATCTCTAAATTTTAGCTAATACTGTATATAATAGAACCAATTTGAGAGCGTACGCTATATTCGCAATATAGTGTATCTAGTTTACGTAGGCCGTTTGTAGCAATTGCCTTATAAAAGCAGCATTTCTGTGGACCGTGAAACAGAGTATTTGACAGTTGATGAAATCTAAACAAAAGACTGAAAGTAAAACGAAAGACACCTTTTATTAAAAGCTACCCATGAAAATAATGTATATAAAGATGAGGCTCTACGTCGGCCTACACACAAAAGCTTGACTATATATCTATAATGTGAATTTATGTTTAGAAATGCTGCATGTATCTTATTAGAAGAATTCTTACAGGGAAGAAGAATAAATTTAGGAACTATATATTTATTACACAAAATATTTTTTATTAATTGGTTGTCGATGAAACACAATCAAAATGTAGAAACTAATTGAATGAAATAATCTATGCAAGAAAGTTCAGAAATGTAAAAATGACAGCTAAATAGTAGTTTTTAGTAATGTGACATAGAGAAATAGATAGACATAGCAACGACGTGAGTGGCTCTGAGTCTAATCGACAAAAAAGCAAAGAGCAGGGCAAACGCTAGACATTCTAGAAACTTCAATGAGAAACACGAAACTTCTTGAATAATTAAGAATTACTTCTCATGAAATATAATCTCCCGAGAAACTTACTAAAGGGCGATTACTCTATAACACTTCTTGCAAGATTATATCGTTCAACTATTTTAGCTACAGACGACAAACTACTACATATCTATTGATATATTCTGTTGTACAGCGTAAGTATAGCATTGAAACAATACTAATCTCAGTAATTTATTATCGAATTAGCTGCCATGAATACATTATCATGCAAATTAGTTTATTAGATTATTAATAAAGATAAATATCACCCATTACTACCCTTAGTAATAATCCTTTCGGCACAGAGCTTGAAATTTGGGGGAGAGTGATTGTCAATTACATCGACCCCAACGCGTAACTGGTACTTAGTTTATCGACCCCGAAAGGATAAAAGGCAAAGTCGGCCTCGGCGGAATTTGAATTTAGAACGTAGCGACGGACGAAATACCGCCAAGTATTTCGTCCCGACGTACTAACGATTCTGCCAGCCCGTCGCTTTGCGGCCCTTAGTAATAATGGGTGGTAAGCAGTGTCTCTGTGCACACTTAAAGAGGGTAATTATATTCTGTTTGATAGTATAGCATAAAAAACGCTCTTAACACATTAGCAACACATACACGCGCGCGCGCATACACACACACGCACGCACGCACACACGTTGTGATTTAAAATAACCCGTGTTTTGAACTCCAAAAGTTTTTCCGTATATCCGAAAGGAAGCGGTAAGGAGGATTCGCATTTCATATTTGACAGCTGGACAATGCAATTAGATAATAAAAATTTACATTGTATAATTAAGAATAATAATTCTCAATTATACAATGCAAATTTTTTACTACCTAATTAATTGCATTGTCAAAATTTCAAATATATGATACGAATTATAAAAATGAAAAGGTTTGGTAACTGAAAATCTTATACTCTTTTACTTCTTTCAGTCATTTGACTGTAGCCATGCTGGAGCACCGCCTTTAGTCGAGCAAATCGACCCCAGGACTTATTCTTTGTGAGCCTAGTACTTATTCTATCGGCCGCTTTTGCCGAATCGCTAAGTTACGGGGACGTAAACACACCAGCATCAGTTGTGAAGCGGCGTTGGGGAACAAACACAGACGCACAAACATATGCAGGCATATATATATATATATATATATATATATATATATATATATATATATAAGAGGTAATGAACCTCTTACTTCAGTTTCACAATTTTTGGACTAATAGTCCATTTCAGAATTGGCGCGTTAAGCCTCTTAAACACAATAACATGCAATATCATAATAAACATTACAACACTGAGGCTTTTCAGCCTCTTGTCTTTATTCCTCCCTGACATCGCTTGTGCCCGTATACTCCACCATCCCCCACGCCTCATTCAAGACCAAGGTCGGATCTGAGCCGGCGTTGCCCGGCCACAAGCGATATTCCTCATTGAGTCCCTGCAGCCTACACCCCGCAGCCACCGTTATGATCTCCACAGCTATCTGCGGAGGCCATTCGGGATCCTGTGTGAAGGTTAAACGTACTTCCGTATGGTGCCTTTCCACCACCTCTTCTACCTCTCCGCCTCTGTAGAAGAAGACCAATAGTTCCTCTTCCTCTGGGTTCGAGGTAGTCAAGTCTACTGTTGGCGGCACCGTTCCCCCCATCGGTGTCTCTTCCCCCTGCCGGTGGCACAACACCTACCGGCAAGGTTCCGGGACATTCCGGTGCTATGACACCGACTGCTGGCAATGTCCCGTTTCTCTTCCTCTTCCTCTTTTTCCCTCTCAACTGAGGGAGGGTGCGTCTACTCCGTGACCGGGAGATTCACCTCCCCTCCCTTATCCCCAGGATTGGTAAGCAAGCTACTTACCACACAGCCACTCCTACGCCTATTGAGAAATTATTTACGCACACACACACACACACACACACACACACACACACATACACACACACACACACACACACACACACACACACAAATAGAAAATACAATTAAATCTTCTTTCTTTTTAAACAGAAATAAAAGTACGATTGGTAGGTGGTTTGAACAACACACATGGACTTGTTGAAATTTTCCACCAGGAAAACTGGGGAACAATCTGTAATCACGAATGGAGTTACAAGAATGCTCAAGTAATTTGCCGAATGCTAGGATACCTGTAAGTTCCACTTTCTTTAATTAGTTTACAAACGAGTTTACTTTTCTTTCGTTATCCGCTTCTACTTCCGTTAAGGGGCTGTCACAACTTCAGATATGTTGTACACTCAATACTGGCTAACACACTCTTGCTATTGGCTTCTATTTGTGGCTGATCTTGAGTAACAAGTATGTGTATGTCACAACACTCCACTAATCTTCTACGTCGGGGCTGCCTCCAACTCTCCTAATCCATGATTAAGGCTTTTTATGGACAAAATATCGAAATAAATCACGTAAAAGTATAAATTTGTGTTCTTATCTTATTATTTCAACCGCTTCAGTGAATATAATGTTGCTGCTAGCAAACTCCTCACTGTATCTCAATCACAAAGTCTTTCTAACATGTTAAGGCGCTTTAGCCCTAATTTTATGTCTCAGAAGAGTGACCAATGATATATTTAGTCTTCTTAAAGCCCGTCCCGTCAGAATACTATCAGCTGAGAAGACACCCACACTTGCAACCATATATAATGTAGAGTTACGTAATTTATTCTAAGTAATGTGAAATAGAGTTTGACAGAAAATGGTTCGATTCATCTAGTGTGTTATTTCATGCAAAGTTCTTAGTAAGTGGCTAATCTCCTGGAAATCTCTTGTTTGAGCCATGGTTAGTTGGTGCCACTGATGTAAGAATGGCTGATGAACATTTCACAGTCTTTTAGCATCTTAAGGTAATGAGAGAGAATACGTGAAAGTAATTCTATCTTCGGATAGAGGCGTAACTAGAGTGTGTATTGCCCGAGCAACCCTTGAGTTTTCTCCACCTCCTCGGCACTGGAGCCTATACAGGCTTATACAGCAGATTCAAAAGTACCGCTCCATAATAAAAACGTCGTCTGGGGCGGATCGACTTCATCGCCCCTAGATATGAATTTGAAAGAGTGAGTGTGCTATGTGTATTTTGTTTTAAATGTATTCTTAAGACTTGTATAATCATTTTCCATTTCGTCTTCAAGTGTTATTTTTGTTCTGTACGTAAATGCTTTTATATAACTTCGAAATTAGGTGGGAAAGACTCACTTTCGCTGGCTGAAGTTACATTTTGGCAACTGAATTGGCTACCGACTTTCGTTGTGTACAATTCTTTCTAGCAATAGCAATATTTTCATTAAATGGTAGGATTTGCCGAGAAATGCTTTCATAACTAGTACAATAAAGTGATACCTTTATTGGATACTACACTCCTGATGTACTTTTATTCTTTATTATTATTCCGCTTTGCCTTTCTTCCTTTGCAAGTCGAGTTGAGTGGTATAGCCTATCATATTTCAGTTGAGTAGTATAGCCCATCATATCGATTCTAATACTTGGCTGGTACATGATTTTATCGACCTCAAAAGAATGAAAGGTAAAGTTGAACTCAGAACGCAAAGAACCGTCACTAAATATAGTACAAATAAGAAACTAACTTGAAAACCTGAACTTTAGGTCGAATAAACGCAACACTAAACGCACTTCGATTCTCTGAGTTGTCGGGAAAAGATTATTTCACTAATTTGTAAATTTTTCTTCCACTTAATTTCTCCCCATATTGGCCAACAATTACGAAAGTAGTTCATAGAAGAATGACATCAATTAGCAATTACTTGAATCTAATTTTCTCAATCCTTTCCTTACTATTTCTGATGAATAAGCGAATTTAATAGAAGTGTTGCTTGTCATCCATAACTTTAAGGTCAGAGTGGGAATTCTACTCTTGTTGATCAGTAACTTTGCAGAAACACCTGAATGTAATCGATTAAAGTCGATGTCACTGACGTTATTATGCTTACTTGTATTGTATAACGTCGTGTTTTTTGTTATCATCAGCATCATACCAATATAAATATGATTATTACCATTATTATTCACAGCTTGAGAATTGCAAATAAAATGATAGACACATTCCGTAAGAAGTATTCTGTTTTTAATTTAACAGCTAAGTCGTTTTAATGCTGTAGCCTCATAGTTCGCTTTTGTACAAAATTACAGTCATTTGGTATTGCTATGTCAAATTATTAGAACATTATTGTTAATTTTGTCATGGAAAATAACATCCAGCATATTTCATGTTATTTGATGACTCGCTGTATGTTATAGTTCCCACAGTATTTCTGCGTTGTCATTTTTAAACTGTGTTGGAAATATGTAATGTTAGAGCTAGTGTATCCCAGAAATAAATCGAAATTTTAAAACAGTACGCCAACCAGCCAACCCAATATACTCTCGCTTGCAGTGCAGTGTGTAGACGAATTCGTTCTGCAGCCTAAAAACAACCAAATCGCGCCACGTCAGTTAACTATTTATCTACACGTGTTAGAGTGAACATAATTTAGTGCAGTTGGAGATTTACTGCAAATTGATCAATGACAGAATTGGAAGAACAACGTTGTTTGTTTCAAATCCTGTTTCAAACTGCAAACCCTGTCACCAATGCAAAACAAAACAAAAACCTTTGGTAACTTTTCAAAGTGTATTTGCCCCAAATTCCACAATGACGTCACAATTATAAATTTCCATAGTTCAGAAAAAATTTGTAAGCTTTCATGATTTTGGCCTGTAATTTGATGTTATTCGCATAGAAAAAGCAAATGATTATGGTGCTTGAAACCCTGTAGCTACTCATTCGGGACAGAAGGTAGCCAGACCAAAAGTGATGAAAGTGTTATATGAATCTTGTCAATTTGTTGGACACTTTCCTTGTAATTTATTACTAAATTTCTTTGTAATTTTGCTATGCCACGTTTCATGAATCCACAACCACTGGTGATAATTTATTCATTCCTACTAATTCATGAGTATGAAAGTAGTACACTATCGAGCAATTTTTATAATCAGTCCAGGCGGCATTGAAGTTCTTTTTCTACTTGAAGGCATTTAGTATAGCCTTGTTTAACAATATTTGATCTTTGCAGCAAAATGGGCCTCTTTTGAAACTCTTGCCTTCCAGGTAGAAGATTAATTTTGTTGCAATGTTAATGTAGCTTTTTACCTAAAATCTATGGTCTCTCGTAGAAGATAGAAAGGCAGGTGATTGACCTGTAGGGTCATCTGACTATTATTTTTGTATGAGCATTAGTTTTACTTGAGTCAGCCACTTTGGTATTTTCGATGAGTATCTTTATTATTTTATGACAGCGTTTCGGGGATATAAAACATGCGAGTGTCTAAGTCAGGAAATTATATTTTGTCTACTGCAGGGGATTTCCGAATTTCTAATTTTTTTTCATTTTCATGACTTCCATTAGATTTTTTTTGCACAAGTAGTGTTACATGATTTTTTTTTTTTGTTTTCTAGATTAATTTTCATTTGTTTTATGGCGTTTCTCTACTTCTCAGATTTTCAGTCACAATATTTCTATTTTCCTCTAATAATGAATTTTCTACTTATCTTGTTTTGTTATTTAATTCCCTGCAGACACTTCCTACATTCGAAACATTTTATTTTGTTTAAATTGATCGGTTCTTTTTTCAAATTTCCACACTTTAGTTTTTATACGTTGAATTAATAATTCTCATATGAGTTTTACGATGTTATTTATTTATCTTGAATATTTAAACTTTCTGCGCAAGTTTGCCTTTCTGAAGTGACATTTTAGTGACCCTATTTCAAAACTCATTTATTCTAGCAATGTCTTTTCTCTCGAGAATTATCTCATGCTGAATCTTTTCTTTTCAGGTAAGATTTCTTTAAGATTTTAGTAAGATATATCATTTACTTGTTTCAGTCATTTGACTGCGGCCATGCTGGAGCACTGCCTTTTGTCGAACAAATCGACCCCAGGACTTATTGTTTGTAAGCCTAGTACTTATTCTATCGGTCTCTTTTTGCTGAACCGCTAAGTTACGGGGGCGTAAACACACCAACATCGGTTGTCAAGCGATGGTGGGACAAGTACAGACGCACACACACAAATATATATATACATATATATATATATATATATATCACGTGACCGACCAGTCCATCAGATGTAGTTACACATCGCTGGTCACAATGCGTTCGCATTGTTTTAGCCTTCGAATGACGCCACCCCGCTGGCTAAGCGAGCAGGCCAACAGAAGAAAGAGTGGGAGAAAGAGTACAGCAGGGACCACCACTTTTAGGTGATCGCTCAATAAACACTCACAACGCCCGGTCTGGGAATCGAAACCGCGAGCCTACGACCGCTGGGCCATTGCGCCTCCACACACACACACACACACACACACACACACACACACATATATATATACACGACGGGCTTCTTTCAGCTTCCGTCAACAGAATCTACTCACAAGGCTTTGATCGGCCAGAGGCTATAGTAGAAGACATTTGCCCTAGGTGCCACGCTGTGGAATGGAACCCGGAACTATGTGGTCGGTAAGCAAGTTCTTACCACACAGCCACACCAGCGCGCCTAGTTTTCCTCTTTATTTCCACATCTGGTTACTGCACGCAATATGGAGTTCGTTGTTTCGTTTTAAGTTTGACATCTCTATTTTACGTCTTTCTTTTATCTTTTGTTTTTCTTTTACTTGTTTTAGTCATTAGACTGCGGCTATGCTGGAGCACCACACTGAATTTATCCACCCCAGTACTTATTTTTTTAAAAGCCTGATACCATTCTATCGGTCTTTCTTGTCGCACCGCTAGCTTACGGAAACGTAAACACCCCGCCACTGGTTGTCAATCGGTAGTGACGGTGGTGGTGGCAACCACAAGTAAAAAGACACACACACATACACACACACGTACACGCCCACACATACCCGACCGGTTTCTTTCAGTTTCCGTCTACTGAACTTATTCACAAGGCTTTGGTCAGTTTGAGGCTATAGTAGAAGACACTTGCCCAAGGTGCTGCGCAGCAGGACTGAACTACGCACCATGTGGTTTGGAGGCAAGCTTCTTACCATACAGCCACGCCTGCGCCTACATATATTTTCTCTATAATTATTTCCAATGCTCAGTTTGCTCGATTTAAGCTCAGGCTTTTAGTGTTTTACCATATTTGACTGATTTGTAGACTGCCTACATTTTGTAAAAGCTTTATCGCTTGAACTTCTGCTTAACTCTGTCCAGCAAATCTTCTGGATCTTTTCGGTTTGAACGGCAGTTTTTCCTATCGTTGTCATATGAAATTGTCACCCATAATTATGACCCTAGTATCGATCTATTGCATTTCAACCTGTTTTAGGGTTAAGGTTAGTTAGGGTTAGGGGTGGGGGGAAGGGTATCTTTTTTTCTTCAGAAATGTAAATAAACCCAATCTGTTTCTTAAACGAGGGACATATTCATACGGCACAGAATGTTTTCACCTCAAATACACGTCATTGATTGGTTGAAATTGCCAAAATTGAAGAAAATATCTTACAAATATCTTACAAACTATAGAATTTTCTCAATAAAACCATGAGAAAAAGATGTTTTATAAACACATTCTACCAGTATACGAAGTTTAAAATTTTTTAGTTACCTAAAAATTATGTTAAAAACTGCCGTTCAAACCGAAAAGACCCAATCTTCTTAGTCACTGCTTTCATTTATTTACATTGGGTTTCGGTATGAAATTACCTGTTCACCGTTTACTGTTATCTTACCCCCCCCCCCCCAATGTTTATTCTTCTGAGCGGTGTATATTTATGTTGTGTCTTATGTTGTTTTGCTTTGGTTTAGTATATCCGTTTCATATTTTCCTGGTCTGTAAAAATTATTCGGTTGTTTATTGACATGTCTCTTGTTACGTTTTGATAAGTTTACGCTATCGTAGGTAAATTTTAGGATTGCTTTTCCGCCTGATTTGAGAAGTCGATTCTGTAATATTAGTTGAAGGATTTAGCGTGGCTATATGGCAGAGCTAATCTGTCAGTATTCAACGCTGGTTCATTTTTGATTTTGTGACACATGGTGAAATTATTTTTAGTTAGGTAATTTCATTTGGTTAAGACATTTCTGAATTATTTTCGTGTTTGTTCAGTTTTCGTTTTTAAAGATTTTGAGAATTACATTGGATTAATATCTGGTACAATGGTTAAACCTTCACATGTAATCATTACATGCTATTTTATCAATAATTTAGTCGTGAATAAATAAACAAGTTGAAATAAAATTAGAATTAACATTAACTCTAACACTATACATTTAATTATCAGAATAACGTTATTTATTAATAAGCTAAAGAATTGCGACAATTAATAAATTCTTTGAAAATTACTCTCCATGATTTCCTCTCAAAAATGTGGTGAGTTTAAAAGCAATACGGAGGTTATAAGCGATATTTCTGAAAATTAAACGTTCTTGACATCACAAATGTTTCCCTTTCCTCTTAGTTTTTGTTGTTAAATTGTTTTCTTCATTTTCATTGAATTTCTCCTTAAGCTTTGAAAGCCACGAGTATTTACTGAGATCCTTGCATCACTAAATTCCCCTTACATTGCAGAGTGGCATAATCACTAGAAATGGCCTTATGATGGTTTATGTTCTAATTTCAAACTCTATCGGTATAGATTTCTTTGGCTTTCTTCAACAAAATGTTTATAATGTTCGTTATTGTTATAAAGAGGTCAGTAGAGTGGCCGAAGCGGTGTAGTTTGGGATAGAATAACATGCAACATTTAACTACATCTTCCTTTACGTTGTGAGTTTAAATTCTGCTTAAGCTGACTCTCACAAAGATCTTGATAAAATAAGCACCAGTAAGGTACTGGATAGATTTAATCGACTACCCTGTTTCTTACAAATGTACGATACTGTGTAGGATATCAATGTAATTCTCATTGCAGTTTATAAATGTACATAGAAACTCACACGCACACACTAATACACATATAATACACACATACATACACACACATGCGTACACACACATGCGCACGCACGCATAAACGTATGCACGTTGCTATATGATCAGAATGTATTTCTTCTTTATATTCTAGAAACGGTGAAAAATACGAGTCTCGTCTGGCAACCGGAATTGTACCATTGTACTCAGTGAAATGTGAAGGCCACGAGCAGACGATCAGTCATTGTCCCCTTGAAAGGCCAATGGATAATGGGTGTCCAGACAATAACTATGCTGTAGGTGTTACTTGTACCAATAACAAACAACAACTGTCACCAGTACCAACGTCTACCGATCATGCACATAACGCATGCAAGCCAATGATCGTCTGTTTGTCTGCTCTAATACCGCCATTGATTTTACCTGTTTGTAACTTTTTGTTTGTTCGCCTGTTTGTCTTTTGATATTTTTGTCTTATCTATCATGACTGATTGGCATGGAATCATTCTCCAATATACCTCAACCACCTCACGCCATATATGCACCCTTTCTCTTTACATTACCTTTTCTACCTCTCTCTACCACACCGGTCTCTGCTCCTAAGAGTTTGACTTATGCATACCAAATCCATCAAAGACCAACTATTAAACCTATATTTCCACATCTAGGTACCTGTTATGTAACTCTCTCCTATCCAGCCCCTGCAATAACCATTTCTAATCCTTCCTTCCTTCCTTCCTTCCTCCCTATGGCATCAACTCCCTGAAATCTCCATTGCACCAGGAGTCGGGTCAAAATTATTACAGCTTAACGTCAACCATATTCAACTAACCAGTATAGAAGTGAGCTATATAGCTATTGCACTTGATAGCTTTTAAAGTTCGATGTGATTAAAGTATAATCAATTTCCTGGGTATCCGCATGCACCTAGAACGCGTTTTCTCAAGCTCGGAGCGATGAACGGTAAAGTCAAAACCGGCAAGCTTTGAACTAAAGCAACAATAAAAGCAACGATAACAACATCGTCACCATCATCATCATAATCATCATCATCATCATCATCATCATCATCATCATCATCATCATCATCATCGGCGTCGTCGCCCTTGTCGTCTTTGGGGTTTGAATAATTCACCTCTGGAAACATGGGTGTTTTGTTTATCATCTTTAAACAACCCTTATTCAGGGATCTTTTGAGCGGGATGAGCTATTCGACCTGAAGAAATTCTAACTGGGCCCCACCTGGAAGGTCATGCACTATTTACCTTGATATGAAATCACTATGTGGCACACACATGGTTGTGATTCATGTGCCTGGTGTATCCTTATAAGACGGGTAGTCATGATGGGTATATTGGGCTTCATATATTTGTACGTCAGTGTCACTTTGATAGAATGCACTGCTCTCTCACTCACTAATAATAATAACAAAAATTAGGATATTAACTGCATAGGTAATATTCCTTCTCTTCATCTTAGTCCTTTTCTTCCAAAACACCACTTGGCTTCCTCTTCTTTATCTCTCTTCTCCCTCACTTCCCCTAGCCAGTATCATTCCTTCAGTGTTCTGCTTTGTTACATCCAGAAATGGCTCAGACAAAAGTAGCATTAATCTTTTAGGTCGTTCAATTTTTCTCAACTGATCAATGGATCATTTGAATAAACCTGTCAGTAACGAACCTATAACGATTACCGGAAACAGTTGTAAGCCAAATTTTGTCCAATAAAGGAAAAAAATGCGTAATGACCCAGCCATTTAACCACACACTTGCTTTTGGTGGTATTTTTCTTTCTCTGAACTTTTCCGTTTTCATTTCTGATAAAGAACTATGTTCGAAACATCAAAAACCCTCTCGTCTTTTGCACGTTTACAGAGCGACGAACTAATACATTCCACGTGCACGTCCTCTTTTTGTTTTGTTATTGTCATGTTTAATGTTTGATTATTCGATATTGAGTATTATATATATATATATATATATATATATATATATATATATATATATATTATATATATATATATATACAAATAAAGGTTACAAACCTCATTGAGGGATAGCAAAATCCTATGAATGTACTGGTTAGTTACCTATACAATTGTTGAACATTACAGTTAATACTCAACTGCAAGGTAACTATATGAAACATGTTTTATTCTGTTCTTTACGTATAAATTTTATCAGTTAGCGGTCTGCAGCCGTTTACTGAACATGCAGGAATTGAACACCTATTTTGTATATCTTAAACTACCTCTGACGAAATTCGACTTCCAGATAATTTTAAATTTCTTTAATCAAATTTCTGAAGTTCTTGAATTGAAACAGCTGTAAGGGATTATTGTAAATTTTTTAAATAAATAATAAATTATTAATTATCTCTCTATTTTCTTATCTTACCTTTTATATATATATATTCTGCTGAAGAGCGTAGGCTTGAAGCATAAAATACTTTTTCATTTTTCCCGAGCGTCAAACTAATACATTTGCTTGTTGTTCATACATGTGTTTTTGTCTTTTGTTTTCTTATAAATTTCAACTATATAAATACATATGTGTGTGTGTGTGTGTGTGTGTGTGTGTTTATACAACATCGGAAAGTTGAACTGTGAACGTTTATGCCTCTTTTTTCTTCTCTCTCTTAATCTCCTTATTCCGTTACTCCTTTCCTCGTATATATTAATGGAACGTTGTCATTCCATTAATATATACCTTTCTCATTTTCCCTAATTGTCTCTGAAAATAGAATATCCAATACTCGGGTATATCTCTGAAACAACTGTAAGACTCTGAATTTTTCAAATAATAATAATGTATATGACTTGAGATGTTTGCCTTGCCTTAACAATTACATATATATATATATATATATATGTATATATATATATATATATATATTATATATATATATATATAATATATATATATATACACACATATATATATATATATATATATGTAATTGTTAAGGCAAGGCAAACATCTCAAGTCATATACATTATTATTATTTGAAAAATTCAGAGTCTTACAGTTGTTTCAGAGATATACCCGAGTATTGGATATTCTATTTTCAGAGACAATTAGGGAAAATGAGAAAGGTATATATTAATGGAAGTAGAAAAATGAAATTTCTTTTTAAGGATAATTCGTTTAACCGATACCTGGGTAGCAAATTCACATCAGAAATAACACGGTTGAAGTTACGTGCCTAGGGCAGAGACTACGTGTTTTCATGTGGAAATTTGTGTGTGTTTTTATAAAATTTTTGAATAAATGAAAGAATGGAGTTGAACGACAAATTAACAAATTTCCTTTATTTTCGACATATGTTTCGAAGGCTGCATATTCCTAATTGTGAAGGAATAAGGAGTACATTATGCCGCTTGGCATAAGGAATAATGAGTACATTATTTCTGATGAGAAAGCGGCATAATGTACTCCTTATTCCTTCACAATTAGGAATATGCAGCCTTCGAAACATATGTCGAAAATAAAGGAAATTTGTTAATTTGTCGTTCAACTCCATTCTTTCATTTATTCAAAAATTTTATAAATATATATATATATATATATATATATATATATATATATATATATTATATATATATATATATATATATATATATGTATATATATATGTCTCCGTGTCCCGCGGACAGACACTATTGTAGGCTTTGCTATTTGTTATGTACAGAAATGCTTGCTTAGACATTTCTCAAAGCCTCCCTTAACTGGGTTTGCGTGGCACAGAGAAAAAAACCCCATCCATTTTGTCAGACAAAATTAGGTCAGCTTTCCTTTTGCCTGCTCCCGAATAAATTTTTTCATACAAAGAGACGAATTCTTTCCAGATATATTTTCACACCTGAATCTGGGACGGTTACCTTTCCATGCTTGGAAATTGGGTGTTTGCAGCAATTTGCGCAAAACTAGTACCTCCACGTGTGCATTTCTAGCTCAGCTATATTTGTATCTGTTGTTTTGCTTTCGCCGAGCAAGTTTTCCACAAACCACAACTGGCAGCATAAACAAAATGAAAACTATTTTTTAAACATTTTTCCTGATTGACAGCAGTGTGTGTGCGTGCGTGCGCGTTGTTACTGCTTTAATTACATTGCATAAATTTGCATTTTGAGATATTAAATATTAATTGTCAATGATGTCTGAGAGTAAGTGTTCAATTCATTTGCAATATTTTTTGTTGCAATTTTATTAATCATTTTTATAATTCGTTTTCAAAGATTGTTCCTACAGTTTGTTTTGAACGGGCGATAATTATTCTGTTTCTTGTTAACATCTTTCATCGTTCCTCTCGTTGAGGAATACATGTTGAATATTGTAAATAAAAAAATTTAAAGCAAAATGTCTGTAAAATAAACTTTCTCAATATATGGACTAGACGTCTTGACGTACAAAAGCTCTTTCCCTCGTAGAATATTCTAGAAGGAAAAAGTAAAGGTTCTTTTCGGTTTGAACGGCAGTTTTTAACATAATTTCTAGGTAACTAAAAAATTTAAAACTTCGTATACTGGTAGAATGTGTTTGTAAAACATCTTTTTCTTTTGGCTTTATTGAGAAAATTCTATAGTTTGTAAGATATTTGGTCTTTAATTTCTTACATTTCGGCAATTTCAACCAATCAATGACGTGTATTTGAGGTGAAAACATTCTGTGCCGTACGAATATGTCCCTCGTTTAAGAAACAGATTGGGTTTATTTACATTTGTGAAGAAAAAAAGATACCCTTCCCCCCACCCCTAACCCTAACCCTAACTAACCCTAACCCTAAAACAGATTGAAATGCAATAGATCGATACTAGAGTCATAATTATGGGTGACAATTTCCTATGACACCGCTAGAAAAAACTGCCGTTCAAACCGAAAAGATCCAAAATAAATTCTATCCACACAAAAAGCAAACAAAAAGCAAAAGAACTTGATAATAATTTCGTTCTATCTGCGTTGTGATAAGAGTCATCCGCATACACAAAAATATGTTTTCTTATGTAGACACAAAGACAGATAAAATAATAACAACAATGGCTTTTGATTTAGGCACAAGGAATGCACTTTTGAAGGGAGGAGGTAGGTTGATGCCATTGACTCTAGTACAGGTATTGTTGTTACTACTAATGTTGTTGCTACAATTGTTAGTTACTACTACGTTTGTAGTGTTTGTACAGTAGGAGGGTTGACTGCCAGCAGCAAGTTACACTTTCAAAATCACTTCTTTTTTACTGACCAGCAGACAAGATCGAAGACATTTTGAACATTTTTGCTTTGCTTCGGAAAAACTTTATTTCTAAAATTTTGTTCCGGAGAGCAAGTAAAAATGAAACGTTGGCCAGTTCCGTAAACTTCTGGTCAACTTAATAACAAGACAAAACAATAAAATCAACAGCAGCCCTACGGAAATTAAAGAAAAACACAAAGACACGAACTCACGGAACACCCAAAACACGCTCAGCGATGAACAACAATAACAACAACATCAACTTCTAATTTGTCGACAGACTTCCAAATATCATAAATATTTTTGCTGGTAAAACGATAAAAAAAAAATCCTTACATTTTTCTTGACGTAATACTGGCAGAAATCACAGTGCTATGAACTCGTGCGCCCACGTTTAACAGCAGTAGTAACAGTAGTAGCAGCAGCAGCAATAACAAGGACAATACTCTCCTCCTCCTCCTCCTCCTCCTCATCATCATCATCATTTTTGTCATCAGCTGCAGCAGCAACAGCAGCGACAACAATAACAATAACAATAATGACATCAACAATCACAACACACACACACACACACACTCACACACACACCCACACACACACTCACATACACACCCACGTAAATGAAAAGTGAATGAACCAAAGCTAGGCGTAGAGAAAAAAAATAATAAAACAAGAAAGCAAGAAAGACTTCTGTAATAACTTTATTTCTCATTATATAGGAGAATTTCCAGGAAAATTCTAATTAATTATTAATTAAAAATGCATCATTAATTAAAAATCAATTGAATATATCAAATGAAGTAAACACAATCATTCAGATTCTGAATATCTTTCACAACGTCTTGAGTATGATGAATATTTAAAATACAATCTTTACTTCGTACAGTTATGGCTATAACTTGCTGGGTGCGTTTGAATGAGAGACTCTCTAAGGCGGCGAGTTGGCAGAAGTGTTAGCAGTCCGGGCGAAATGCTTAGCGGGATTTCGTCTGTCTTTATGTTCTGAGTTCAAACTCTGCCGTGGTCGATTTTGACTTTCATCCTTTCGGGATCGATAAATTAAGTACCGGTTGCCTACTGAGGTCGATCTAATCGACTGGCTCCCCCCCCTCCAAAATTTCGGGTCTTGTGCCTAGAGTAGGAAAGAATGAGAGATTCTCTCTCTACGCGCTTACTCTCGTGAGCATGGAGAAGATTAATCGATGAAAGCCTGTATACTGTGGATATTCTTTTAGTTGTTTCAGTCATTTGACTGCGGCAATGCTGGAGCACTGCCTTTAGTCGAATTAATCGGCCCCCAGGACTTATTCTTTGTAAGCCTAGTACTTATTCTGTGGGTCACTTTTGTCGAACTGTTATGTTGCGGGGACATAAATTCACCAACATCGGTTTTCAAGCGATAAACATACGTACACACGCACATACACACACACACATATACATATACGACGGGCTTCTTTCAGTTTCCTTCTACCAAATCCACTCACAAGGCATTGATCGACCCGAGGCTATAATAGAAGACATTTGCCAATAACTAGCCTATCGACTGTGTACATACATTGAGTATTTATATATACGTATTGGTGTGTGTTTGTGTATGTACACACACACACTCACGACGAGCTTCCACGCAGTTTCTGTCTATCAAATTCGCGGTGTGTTTTGGAACGTAACACCCGCGATAGTCGAGGGATTACTGTATTCGTTTATTGAACGGCTATGGAAATGGGTTTAGACTCCAGCCTAATGTGTTTTAGGATTCATGATAGAGCCCAGTCAGTATATTCATTAACCTGATGAGCAAGTCGTTATACCTGTATTAATTTATGAATTATACAACTGAATTATATCATTTATATTATATACATTAATAGAGGCATGTAAGCTAACTTATCTATTATTCTCTAAAATAAATTGTTTTTATATGACGAAAGCTGTGAAACAATTGTAGTTGTATGGGTGCCAATTGGTGAAATAATTTTTTCCATCTCATACCTCTTCTATATTTTATACACTACTAATGAAATAATCATCACTAATTGGATTTACTGGGGTTCAACTGCATCAGATTATACATTACATCCCTTTGTTTTATTTTGGTTTACTATATGGGTTATAGCCTGGTCCATTAAAGGAGTTTTATATGAGTACTACCGGATTAGTTAAATCCCTATATTCTGAATCGAATTCATATATATATATATATATATAATATATATATATATATATAATATATATATATATATATATATATATATATATATATAATAGCTCAAGTTTACAGAAAACAAAAGACAAAGACGGGTGTAGGAACAACAAAGCAGGTGTATTAGTTTAACGCTCGGCAAGAATGGAAAAGTCTTTGACGTTTCGAGCATACGCTCTTCGATGGAAAGGATTAAGAGAAAAAAAAAAGGAAAGAGGATGAAAAATAAACGGAGACAAAAATGTGTAGGAATTAACAGTTCATATATATATATATATATATATATAAAATAGTAAAAAGTAAAAGGCTTGTTTTAAAAGGTTAAAAAATATATATTTGAGTCATTATGTCCGAAGAATGTTATAAATTTTTTCATACAGTGATATATATATATATATATATATATATATATATATATATATATATATAATATATATATATATGTGGTCCAGCATAACTGGAGCCGCATGGCTGAAGCACAAAAGTGAATAAAAGAAATATAATGTACATATGTGTGTATATGTGGGTACATACATATAAATATCTATCAATCTCTTTCTTTCTCTCCTCCCCTCTTTACATCTAAACTTTACATTCAACTATATGTCTCCTTTCATGTCTTTCCTTCGTTCTTTTCATTGTTTTCTTCTCCCATTGTTTTTGTTTTTTTCTTTCTTCATTTCTTGTACAAACTTCCGTGTCACGCACTTCTCGCACCGCACCTATTTTAAATATTCACATTCATACACTTGCCTATACAATTTTAAATTTTCATAAACAACAATTCCCTTCAGCTATTAACATCAATTTACATTCAGACACACAGACAAACTCGCACAGTCACACCTACATATTTGGAAAAAGATATTCATTTCGATGTAAATACGATCATACACGCATGTAAAATTTCTCTCCTTTTCTAGTACTAAACGTTCAGCTTCACATACTGTGTAAACGAAGACGATAACCCCATTTTCTGGCATTGAAACCTTTATCTTATTTTCTTACCCTTTTGCTTCCAGCTTTATATGAAAACAGCTTAACACTTAAACTAAGTGTTAAACACTATTTTCTACATCATTTATATTATTTACATTTGACGGATATTTGTCCTCATTTTTTTTTTTGGCTAAGACAACGTTTCGGCTGATATATATTTCTGTATGTGTGTTTATAGATAGAAAGATGCATATATACATATACATTTTTTACATTTGACGGGTATTTGTCCTCATCTTGTTTGTTGTTAAGACAACGTTTCGGCTGATATACCCTCCAGCCTTCATCAGGTGTCTTGGTGAAATTTCGAACCTGGGTTCTCATTCCTAAGGTATTTTTCGATGTTGTTATTATTATTATTACTATCATTATTATGATTATTATTGCCTAGAATCGAACCCGGAATCTTTGGGTTAGTAGCCTGCGCTCTTTACCATTATGCCATATGCCCGTGAGTATATGGCGTAGTGGTTAAGAGCGCGGGCTACTAATCCCAAGATTGCGAGTTCGATTCCAGGCAATGACCTGAATAATAATAATAATAATAATAATAATAATAATAATAATAATAACATCGAAAAATACCTTAGGAATGAGAACCCAGGTTCGAAATTTCACCAAGACTCCTGATGAAGGCTGGAGGGTATATAAGCTGAAACGTTGTGTTAACAACAAACGAGATGAGGACAAATATCCGTCAATTGTAAATAATGTAAAGAATGTACATAATTCCTCATCTCTTAAATATAGAAGTGTATTATTTTCTACTATAGGCACAAGGTCAGAAATTTTTGGGGAAAGGGTTAGTTGATTACGTCGAGATCCAATTGGTACTTATTTAATCGACCCTAAAAGGATAAAAAAAAAAGCTCGCCTTGGTGAAATTTGAACTCAGAACATAAAACCAATAGAAGTACCGCTAACCATTTTGTCTGGCGTGCTAACAATTCTGCCAGCCATCGATCTTACATAAATCAATCGTTATTAAAGAAATTATACAAGTACTATATATTTATTCCACGTAAGTCCGAGAGCCATTAAATGGAAAAATTACAAGTAACATGTAACTGCCACCTTTGAAAATAAAGAATATACTTATTAGCCCTTTAACTGTTGTGTTCTGTATCACGTAATGTTTAACTATTGTATAACGTACATCCATATATATTAAACCTCTATATATTACAATATTTGTAGCATATAACGATTATGTTTTCTGATAAAAACCGGTTTGCTTAATTGTTTCTTTCTTTTCTCAAATACCTAAGATAACAATTCGATAACATGTATATCAGATCGATAAATAAGTTGCAGACAAAAATATGTTTTGGTTTTGATATAATCAATTAAAACACCCTTGTAGATGTATCCCAGCTCGGTCATAGTCAAAAGACAAAATCTGTCTATCTATCTATCTATCTATCTATCTATCTATCTATCTATCTATCTATCTATCTATCTATCTATCTATCTATCTATCTATCTATCTATATATCTTTAATGTTTATTTTCATGTCGAGTTATAATAGAAACCGACTGAAGTCCGATGAAGGCCATCAAGCCGATTCTTCGATGTCACTGTCATGACACCTCTTGTAAAAATGATATAATGTATCCCTTTGTGTCTTTGTTTATTTATCTGTCTGTCTCTTTCTGTCTGTCTGTCTGTCTGTCTGTCTGTCTGTCTGTCTGTCTGTCTCTCTCTCTCTCTCTCTCTATATATATATATATATAGTAAATAAAAAAAATAAAGAACAAACACAAAAAAACAACAACGCAAGGATGTGTAAAGTATTAGCGGACGCTGAGGGAAGGAAAGAAAGGCGGTCTTATGTTTCGAGCAAAGCTCTTCTTCAGAAACAGAAGCAAGTCCAATAGAAAAAGAAAACGGAGGAAAACAATGGCCAACAATTCACATGTGCTTACATTTTGAAATATATATTTAAATATATATATATGTACATTATGTACATATGTATGCACGTATACATGTGTGTGTGTTTATATACATTCGTTTGTTTGTTTGTTTGTTTGTGTGTGTGTGTGTGTGTGTGTGTGTGTATGTGTGTGTGTGTGCGCGTGTGCATGCGTGTGTGTGATAAATATTGCCGATGTACCATGATTGCTTACTGGTATCAATGAATTTGGACAGCGGTTTTCAGCAAACTTTCGAAGCAGTTGCAAAAGTAAAAGAGAAGATGATTGCGCGCTGGAAGCTGAATTCAATAAATCATTGTATGATATTTTTCAATAAAGAAATAAATTACAGGATTTTGAACTGTTTGTGAATGGGGTAACTCTGTTCAAGTTAAGTCATGTGATGTCTTTTCAAAGAAAGCACATGACTTAAGTATGCTTTTCCATAAGACATTTTTGCGTTTCTAAAGCAACAGTGCGCAACATAACAGTTGCTTAGAAAATAGCAAGAGTTTTCTATTCATTGTCTGTGTTGAGCAGTTTGTTGCATAATATTTTTATGTTGATTTTAAATTGCATCATTTTGAACTGTTACTGAATGGAATAATTTTGCTGTTCAAAATAGAATGAGTGATGTCGATAAACTTTCGTTTAACTTCATTTTCCAGATGTGCTCCGAGAGCAATGTAGTATTTTTCTGATGGTGTTTTAAATATCACATAGTGCTAACATGTATTGCAAAATCGCCTTTACGTGGAACTGCTCGCATACTGCGTTAAATTTCTGTCTGTCTGTGGTCCTTGAGACTTGACAGAAAGTACAGGAAGTACAAACTCTCGATAGACACAATATTTTCAATCAACAACATCATGATATTGGATATTGTGCGACGTCTTCAATAATAACAATAATAATAATGATGATGATGATGATGATGATGATAATAATAATAATAATAATAATCCTTTCTACTAAAGGTACAAGGCCTGAAATTTGGTGGGAGGGGACAAGTCGATTACATCGACCCCAGCGTTTCATTGGTACTTATTTTATCGACCCCCCAAAGGATGAAAGGCAAAATCGACCTCGGCAGAATTTGAACTCACAACGTAGCGATGGTTGAAATACCGCTAAATATTTCCTCCAGCGTGCCAACGATTCTGCCAGCTCACCGCCTTTTTCAATAATAATAATAATAATAATAATAATAATAATAATAATAATAATAAAAATATTAATAATAATAATAATAATAATAATAATAATAATAATAATAATAATAATAATAATAATAATAATAATAATTTCAAATTTTGCCACAATGGCAGCCATTTTTTAAGGGAGGGGATGTGTCGATTACATCGATCCCAGTGTTTCACTGGTACTTTCAACCAAAAGATTGAAAGGCAAAATCGACTATGGCGGAATTTGAATGCAGGAACGCAGCGACGAGCAAAATGCCTATTTCTTTACTACTCACAAGGGGCTAAACACAGAGAGGACAAACAAGAATAGACAAACGGATTACGTCGATTATATCGACCCCAGTGCGTAACTGGTTCTTATTTAATCGATCCCGAAAAAATGAAATAGCAAAGTCGACCTCGGCGGAATTTGAACTCAGAACGTAACGGCAGACGAAATACCTCTAAGCATTTCGCCCGGCGTGCTAACGATTCTACCAGCTCGCCGCCGTAATGATAATAATAATAATAATAATAATAATAATAATAATAATAATAATAATAATAATAATAATAATAATAATAATAATAATAATAATAATAATAAATACCCTGATGCAGTACCAGGAAGTGGCTCTCGTGGCTTCTGATCTTAACTGATTGGAAGTGTTATCATGTACATTGTTTTGTTTTGGTATAAAAGATGGGCTACAGCAAATATTCTGCTCAATACCACAGATTTGCTTGTCAGTTGTTTGACCATAACCAGTTGAGTATGTTTCTTTGTGGCTGACGATATGTGCATCTCTGACCACGAGCAGAAGTAGTGTGGGAGCACCATAGCCATGTGTTGAGAGAGATTCTTTGGGGTTTGAATAATTCACCTCTGGAAACATGGGTGTTTTGTCCTTAAACAACCCTTATTCAGGGACTTTTGGAGCGGGATGGACTACTCAACCAGAAGAAAATTCTAACTTGGCCCCACCTGCAAGGTCATGCGCTGTTAATCTTGATATGAGATCACCATGTCGCGCACATATGGTTGTGATACATGTGCCTAGTGTACCCTTATCAGACGAGTAGTCATGATGGGTATACTGGGCTTTGTATATTTTACCCCAGTGTCACTTTAATGTCATGCACTGCTCTTTCACTCAATAATAATAATAATAATAATAATAATAATAATGATAAAAAGCCTTGGTATAAAGGATGGGCTACAACAAATATTCTGCTCAATACCACAGATTTTCTTGTCAGTTGCTTGACCATAACCAGTTGAGCATGTCCCTTAGTGGCTGACGATATGTGCATCTCTGATCATGAGCAGAAGTTGTGGGAGAGCATCATAGCCATGTGTTGAGAGGGATTCTTTGGGGTTTGAATAATTCACCTCTGGAAAGATGGGTGTTTCGTTCAACACTTTGATGGCATGCACTGCTCTTTCACTCAATAATAATAATAATAATAATAATAATAATAATAATAATAATAATAATAATAATAATATTAATAATGATAATATAATAACTTCCCTCAGATACACCACCACAACAACACGTGCGTGAAAATGTAAACACATAGATTGCAATATTTCTATACGAAAACTGCAAATTTGAGTAAAATATTGGATTTAATACACATCAATAATAATTCTGAATACGAAAGAAACGTCAACACATGTCAATATGTCAATGAACGTTGTTCTGTCAAAAAGTAAATACTGTAAAAACGAAACCATTGCAAAACCAGCCAAAGAACAATGGACTAGAACAGATTGAATTGCTTCTTTTTTATTCAAAGAAGCGCTGTCAGCGGCCACTGGTAGTAGTAAACACATTTGACCTCTGCTGAACCGAAGGGGTGCGAAGACCCTTTTGTCTGTATGGCTGACCTCTCCACCAGCTGGCGAATCTATTTATAGACCTGTAGAATATGATCTATTCACCAATCTGATGCCCAACTACAATGGTAGTGGTGGTGATGGTGATAATGAAAAAAAAAATAGTGATAATATGCTGCAGCTGCTGATACTAAATACTACTAGGGTAAAGACCCCTTTCGGTCATGACTGACCATGGGTTTGCACCTAGAGAGTTACCCTCTGAGGCACAAGTCTGGGCAAGGTTTTTTTTATGGAAGACCAGTAGTCGCCCATGCACACCGGCCTCCCCTCTCCACGCCACCAGTGTTATCCAAGGGAAAGACAAAGGCCGATACAGCTTGGCACCTGTGACGTCGCAACTCATTTCTACAGCTGAGTGAACTGGAGCAACGTGAAATAAAGTGTCTTGCTCAAAAACACAAGCACGCAGCCCGGTCCGGGATTCGAGCTCACAACCTCACGATCGTAAGCTCGACGCTCTAACCACTGAGCCATGCGCCTTCTACTACACTAATACTACAACTACTACTATTATGATAACAAGGGAATCTGAGGCCCAACTACCACCCTTAACACTACCCCATCCCTGCTACTGTTGCAGTTGCTGTTGCTGCAACCACTGCTACTACTACCCATAAAAACAATAACACCAGTGATATCAGTGATAATAATAATAATAATAATGAAAGGAAACGGGTGGAGTCTACTTATGGGCTAATAATGATACATCTAGTGATGGTGCCACAATAAAAACACTGGTAATTGCGCAACCTGATAATCGCTACCTCATATGAGGACAATGAAAAAACAAAATATTGTGAATAACGGTGGGAACGAAACTGGAGCCAATGATGGTGACAGTGGTACACCCGGTAGGCTCAGAGATTCTGGTCCGGTTCCAGCCTGTCGATATCCAGAGAGGGACCACCACACACAGCGTAAATGGAGCAAACAAATTAATGCTATGCACGCCAGGAAAGAGATTAGTAAAAATCAGAGTTGGGCGGATACCACCAATGATTGAGCCTGAGTGGGTGATAGTGGGAATTTTTGGCGAAAGACTGCAGGAGGAAAACTCAGAACTGGAGATTCAGTTAGTGAGCAAGATCGAATGCTGGAATTTTTGGGGATTTGGTTTAGAAATTGTCGGAACTATAACCCCAGAGTATTATGAGAAAGTGCCAGAAGCAATAGAGCTGCGAACGGGAGAGAGGTTGGAGATAATACTGACAGGAAGACCACCCAAATGTTACAAATGCAGCAAGAGAGGACATGAAATAAAAAATTGTATGGAGGAGTTATTAAGATACGCTGATATAGCTTTTATGACACATAAAGAAAAACTGGCAGAGACAAAAAGCAGGAAAAGAGAAAGAAAGAAGTCTCCGACAACAACAGAAGTAAAGAGGAGTAAAGGAATGGAGGAGGAAATGCAACAAAGAACAGAAAATGTTGAGGAACCATCAACAGAGATACCAGAAGGAGAGGTGGAATTACAGAGCAACGAGGAGGTTGAACGAAAGTGCCAAGAGTCGCATGATAAAGATACACAGAAGGAGGATGAGGAAGTACATTCGGATGAATGCACAGACAAGCAAGTATGCAAAAGCATACCGGCGAAAGAACTACATCGGAGAGAAGTACTGGAACAGCATGGAAATGGAAAAAAGGAAGAAACTGGGAGGAAAACAAAAACAAGAAGTAAGACATAGTGAGATAGGATGAAGAACGGTAAGTATATAAAATTGTGGAAAAAAACTACGACTGAACGAAAGCACATGGACATTGTAAATTATTGAAAACAAAAAGAAGAAATAATGAATTGATGAACAAACAAGTATTTAAAATGTTTTTGTTGAAAAAAAAGGACACATATGAACGTTTATTTTAAAGGCGGGAAACGAAAGGAAAGGTCACGGTTTCGCATTATAGCAAAACTAGAGGTGGTTTTAAGTTTAATTGAAAAGTGTATTTGTAAAGTTAATTGTAAAGTTAATCATAAAGTGTGTTTCTAAAGTTTAATTGTTTAGTTTAATCGTAAAGTGTAATTGTAAAGTGTAATTGTAAAGGTATTCACGTTTCGTCTCGCAGCGGGGGCGAGATGGCCGTCTCATTTGCATCATATTTATGTTCATTTCATTATCATTTTCCATTCGTTTTTATGTCCCCGCATGTCAGTTGATCAGGCCTTGTGCCTGTAATAAAGAGAAAAGCTGGTGATTACCACTGGGTGTTGGTTGTGATTTCTTCGATGTGAGTTCAAATTGTTACACACTGATATTGTATGTTTGTTGTAGGTTTCCCCGCGCGGGTGAACCAGGATTCGTTGGATTGTGTAAATTATTGAATTTCAGTCACTGTTTCGTTTGCACCTGTATAATCCCCGTCTACGGGAGGAGGGAAGAAAGATGGATAATAGACAAAGTTATGCAGCGGCAACGACACAAGGAATAATACCAACACCCTAGAAGTGCAGGAAATAGAAATGGACATAAGGAAGAGAAAGGAAGTAAGAAAATAAAAAAAAGGAGGGAACCAGTCTAAAGCTGACTCCCCCAGAAGAACTGATAGAAAGCATAGAGAAGAAGACGGTAGTATACAGAACGTTGTCTACGTCCTCGAACAAGATAGAAGTAGCCCCAACAGAAGAAATAGAGGAATGCCTCGAAAATGTGAAAACATCGACCACGTTCTATACACGTGGAAAGAAGTATGGCTCAGTGGAAGTAAGGTTTGGCAACGAAGAAGATGCCATAAACCACTCCATAGAATCCACCATATTTTTTCAGTTCTTCATCATGGTACCAAGCTTTAATAACAACACTGATTAGCTTCTGCATAGTCGAAAAGTCGTCTTTTTCGATTCTACATTTGATTATAGCCCATAGGTCTTCATTAGTGGGTGGGTGGTGTCAAAATTTCCAGGCCAATCGAGGACGCTTATTTCACTTTCTTTGAAGAGTGTGCGCATTTTTCTGGAAGTATGACGCAGAACGGGATCCTACTGGAAAATACTGTTTCCATTAGGAAAATCCCTTTGCATCGCGGGAGGCAAGTGAGCCTGTAGGATCGCCTTGTATTTATCGTTATTCATCATTCCCTCGACAATAATAAGCCGCCCTAGACCTTCAGCAGTAAAACGACCCCAAAACAATACCTTAGGTACGTGTTTTGAAGCGTGTTGAATGTATCCTGGCCTCTGAGGCTCACCTTTGCTTCGTCTCACTACCACTGACCTGTAGCCATGCACTTCAAAATGCCATTCAGCCGAATATATCACCTTTCCCCAATCTTCTGCCTTCCATCCAGCATGATCGCGTGCCCAGAGTAGACGTTTTCTCTTCATAACAGCAGTCAATAGATACATACTGGCTTTCTGGCAGGTTTGCCAGCTTCAAGAGCTTTCACCGGACAGTTGAAGATGAAACATTTACACCCTCTGAAGCCAGTTTTTACTGTTTTTCCTTGGATCCTTTACGCTATTGCTGATCAAATCCTTACCATAGTAAGGTGTTGTCTTGCGTCGTCTTCCAAACCTTCCTCGGCGCAGTGTTGCTTGTACACCACTATCTCAGCTCTGTTCAGTTGACTTTGCCTCATTCATATTTTCAGCAATTTGATACTAAAATCAGCCATTTTTGCTTGTAGCTACAATACATGCACGTTTCTTAGGGGTGATATCCATCATGAATTTAAAGGTTAATAATGAACGCACGCAGGAACAACAACACAGAACAAGCTCTAGTGTAGTACTGAAGGAAATGCTAGAGCGAAGCCACAACTGATTAGATGCCACATGTCGTCACTACACTTATTCTGAACGAAAATCAACAAAAACTTCAATAGTTTAGTCACAGATTACGACGTATGAAAAAGTCACGAAAGTTGATCCTGTCCGGAAAAATTTGCACACTACTGTCTTTCTGACTGTCAGTCTGCCTGCCTGCCTGCCTGTCTGTCTGTTTGTCTATCTGTATATCTGTCTGTCTGTCTGTCTGTCTGTCTGTCCAAATAAGTAAGTATAAACCCCATTAATACACAAAACAGTGAAATGAAAGCGTAGTTTCATATTTTTGGTTATAACCTGTATGCAAATAATTGTTTGCTACTGTTTGTTGGTTAGCTTATCTGAGATTTTCAAAACATCAGATCGCTGTGAGTTCACACCTGTTTTGTCATTTTCACTTTGTGGACACAAGAAAAATATTCGTCATATGTAATATTTGTATTTTGCCGGACATACTTTTCTTTAAGTAAACATTTCCGAAGGCTAAGGTGTGGTGGTAAGTGGTTTGAGAATAAATATAAAGAATAATTAAGGACAATCCCGCGAAAACACACAGTTTGCCAAAACCTATTGTACGCAAGGTCACGAATTAACATGGCTGCAGCTCGCGATTATTTGCAATTATTCGCTTATCTTTTGATATTTACGTCATGCTGTGGTATGCTGAAAGCAAGCAGTGGTAAGTACAAGCATTTTTACTTTTGTTCTTCTCTTCCCTACTACCGTTTGACTCCTTTGAGTTTATTAGGAATACACACACATATACACATATCTATGGAGACACACATATGTAGACATACACATATATAAAATAATAATAATAATAATAACAATAATAATAATAATAATAATAATAATAATAATAATAATGATGATGATGGCCGCAGTCAAGATGACTGAAACAAAAAATAAATGAATTATATACATGTATGTATGTATGTATGTATGTATGTATGTATGTATGTATGTATGTATGTATGTCATTGTTCAGTTTTATTTCAAGATTTCAAGATTTCTTAGATCCAAGGCACCTTCATTGAAATTTCACATCAAAAATAGGGTATTTTTGTATGTATCTACGTATATATTTCGAGCGTGGGCTACTAACCCCAAGATTCCGAGTTCGATTCCAAGCAGTTGCCTGAATAATAATAATAATAATTATAATAATAATAATAATGATAATAACAATAATAATAATAAAACATACCCAAGGCACACAGAGCTGCGCTCGGTAGTGAAGTGAAAACACGCTATAAAAATAAAACTACTGAATAATAATAATAATAATAATAATAATAATAATAATAATAATAATATAATAATAATAATAACAACATCGAAAAATACATTAGGAATGAGAACCCAAGAAATTTCCCCAAGACACCCGATAAAGGCTGGAGAGCATATCAGCCGAAACGTTGTGTTAACAACAAACAAGATGAGGACAAATACCCGTCAAATGTAAATAATGTATATGTATATATGTATGTATATATGCATCTTTCTATCTATATACACACATACAAAAATATATACATGCATGAATGCATAAATACACACACACATATACATATGTATGTATATATGTATATATGTAGATTCGAGTTAATAATTCTGTTAGAGAGGCGGAGAGAATAGCTTGCTATATCGCGCCTCTCTTTCTCTTTCTCTCTCTGGAAGAAGTCTGTTATGTTCGAACCCGGAGAGAGATGTGCTCAGCTAGGTTTAGAAAGGCACGCGGCACGCCACATATTAAGACGGCACCTGCTCTAATTTTCCTGGACACCAAGACACTTGAAAGGTAAGGAATGCATATATATGAGTATATGTACATATATAAATATACACATATATACATGCTTTTTACATACAGCAGATCCTTCCCGAGACACACACACACACACACATATATGGGCGCAGGAGTGGCTGTGTGTTAAGTAGTTCAAGGTTCAGTCCCACTGCGTGTCATCTTGGGCAAGTGTCTTCTGCCATAGCCTCAGGCCGACCAAAGCCTTGTGAGTGGATTTGGTAGACGGAAACTGAAAGAAGCCTGTCGTATACATACATACATACATATATATATATATATATATATGTGTGTGTGTGTGTGTGTGTGTGTGTGTGTGTGCGTGTGTGTGTGTGTGCGTGTATATGCTTGTGTATGTGTGTTTTTCCTCCCCCCCAACATCGCTTGACAACCGATGCTGGTGTGTTACGTCCTCGTAACTTAGCGGTTCGGCAAAAGAAGCCGATATAATAACTACCAGAATGAGTTGTGGGGTCAATTTGTTCGACTAAAAGCGGTGGTCTAGCACGGCTGCAATCAAATGACTAAAACAAGTAAAAGAATAATATATACACACACACACACACACACACACACACACACACACACACACACACACACACACACAACACACACACACACACACACACACACACACACACACACACACACACAAATAGAGCTGTGCGTAAGTCCGTTAACAATTTCGTTAATGATTTGATTTTTTAAAGTTAACTTTGAAAATCATTATCGGACATCCGTTACATTTAGCTTCTTTAACTCAAGTCCGTTAACCCCCAAAATTCATAAAAATCGGCAAACACTTAAAAGTTTATATTGTTTTCAGATTGTCTTAGCATATTTAATATTGTACGCGCCACTCTTTCAACCCCAATATAACGCCTCCTATTTTTATAAATAACTTGTAGGACTTCGTTTGGCCCTACCTGGATTTGAAACCAAATCCACGCGCTTGTTGTTTGCAAAGACAGCGGGAAATTTCTTTGCCCTGTCAAAAAGGGAATAGTGATTGATCCATGACCTCGCTGGGTCACAGAAAGTTCAAATGGACAGCAAGTGACCTACATTAGTATAAGCTATGCTTATAATGGTATATCCATCTTTCTAGCTGGAATGTAATTATTGCAAATGCCAGCTTTCCGTTTGCGAGAAATCAGAGAGAATCTTCACCGCCACAGTGTGAATAAATCTTGACCGCGGCAACGAGGTCGACAACCATAGCAGCCAGAACTGACTTTTCTTCCAGAAAGTCCAGAACTGGGAGAAATGCAAAATTAACAGAAGTGGATGCCTACATAAAATGGAAAAGGTAAATGGAAGGAAAAATGTTGGTAAATATTTCGATGTGAACGCAAATAGCTGTTACATGGTAGCATGGTATACTAGAAATAGCAGCCAAATCTTTCCTTTTCTGGAAAAAGGAGCCATTTATGCGTGATTTCAAAGTCATATTCGTTGAAAGGATGCAAAATAACCTGGAAAAGAAAAAAAGATGCGCGAAATAAAACTCCTTTGGTGGGAAACTTCGAGGTCCCCACCACCCCTCCCACCTTTCTTTTCTGGAAAAAGTGGCTTGTGGCGGCTTTGGAGGTCAGATACGTTGAATGCATCCGAAAACAACTGTGGAAGAAAATTATTCCACACCGAAATATTTACAGAAAGAATAAAATCTTGCACCGATCATACCTGTATTTTAATTAATTCAAACTAATCTAGCTTATCTTGAAAAGTGGCAATATTTTTGTCGGTTGCCATCTGGGATAATTTTAGTTACAAATCAAACAGGTAAGATACATTAAGAATTTCAATTTTAATGTTTATCCATAATGTCATTGCTTTTACACCTGTTAATTAAATTTACATACCAATAAAAGTCAAATTTACTCAGCAAGATCAGCTAAAATTACATAACTATAAACCAGTGGTATATAAAGCACCTACTGACAAAATTTCAAATCTGTATGTAAAAAATGTACAAAGTTACAAGCAAATATTGTGGACTCCCTCTTGAACCTGAATAATTCAAAATAACATGAACAAATATACATTGCATTTGACAGATTAATATGAACACTAATGATGTTTTAGGTGAATTTTTTTCTTTTACACACACACACATAACACGGCTTTGCTCCGTTGGGACTACATGTGTGTTACTTTAACATCATCATTCCATAAAATTTGTTTATCGGGAGAAAAATATTGAAAAATATCAATAGATGTGTGAGTGAAAAAGAAAAGAGGAGGGAGGTTTTGGGATGTGCTATAAACAACAGTCAGATCTCCTTTAAATCCCACATTTTCCTCTGAAATTATTAACAATTTCTTTTTAAACCGAAAATGTTTCACCCAAGGGTTTTAAGTGCATAGTGAAAAAAAGAGGCCAAAATCGCTTCGGATTGGGGTGGCGGGAGTGACAAAACATTTTTCAAAATTTTTTCTTTTTTCTCGTGAAAAGATGTCTCCCATCATTCTGAAGACTTTAGTGAAAGACATTGGAAAAATGGCCAGGACAACAACTTACATAAACAACTTTACATAATTACCCCTGAGATGTATCGGTGGTCGTGGTGAAGCTGTCATACAGGAAACTGAAATTTTGAAAATTCAAACAATATATTTCTGTCTTTTTAACACTATAAGTCTATAACAAATACTTTCTTGAGAAGAATACCGTAGATTAGAAGGCTTTCAATTGTATATATGATTTAAGCATGATATGCAGATTGCTAATTTTAACTAATACTGCTTCCGTTGCAGATAACGAGTTTTTATTTAGCCTGACGGTTAAATGCTGCATCGGTGGCCTTTAAATCACTGTTTAACTAATCAGCTTACTGCCGATTTTCGCTTAGCTTGCGGCGTCACGAGATACTTGATGATGAAATACAAAAAGCTGAAATCCAGATTTAAGCAATGCCACTGCCACTGCTGTAGGATTTTTGTATGCTCGACGTATTTCTGAGTTTTTTAACACTATACATCTATAAGTAATGCTTCTAGAGACGAATATGGTAATTCAGAAGACTTTTAACGGTATATATGCTTTCATTATGATATACAGC
>NC_043005.1:23687671-23702671 GCF_006345805.1 Octopus sinensis
ATTTGAGAATGTTTAACCCTGTTATCGTATTTACCTAATTTTAGAATGTATATAAATGTATGTAGCAAAGGCGCTGCCCCAGTGGTTTTGGGCTCTGCAACCGCTATCTTGCGATCGTGATTTCTATTCCTAGACAAGGGCTGCGTTGTGTTCTTCAACAAAGCACTTCTTTCCACGTTGCTCCAGTCCACTCAGCTGTAAACGGGTCACCCTGCGATGGACTGACATCTCATTCGGGGTGAATATTGGGATGATCGCCTAGCTAGCAAAGTGGCATCATTTGAAACTGCAACAATGCGAGTAAGTGAATTATGACCAGTGATGTATAACCTCATCTGATATATATACAAACATACATACCCACGCACATACATGCATACATACATACATACATAAATACATACATACATACATACATACATACATCATATATATATAATATTATATATAATATTATATCTATATCTATATATATATATATATAATATTATATCTGTGTGGTAAGTAGCTTGCTTACGAACCACATGGTTCCGGGCTCAGTCTCACTGCGTGGCACCTTGGGCAAGTGTCTTCTACAATAGCCTCGGGCTGACCAAAGCTTGTGAGTGGATTTGGTAGACGGAAACTGAAAGAAGCCCGTCGTATATATGTATGTATATATATATATATATATATATAATATATATATATATGTAAATGTGGAACGATGACAATGAGTAGTCAACACCGCATAGGTGGATATAATGTCTGTATTTGTGAATTAAGGCTACCATTGGTTTCATATTAAGAAAAGTAGGAAAATAGCCCAGTGTCTTAACAATTTTTCAAGCCGATCACATGCAGAAAGGTGTATATATATATATATATAGTATTTCGGGAGGTAACTTTTTGGCCAGATAAACACACGCACTACATATTCGTTCTTCACTCGTTTATTAATGTTGTTATTCTAACTCATGTCCACATCCTCCTCCATCCTCAACGCCTCATTCAAGATCAGAGCGGGTTCCGTGTCAGCGTTGCCTGGGTACAAGTGATATTTCTCATTGAGCCCCTTCAGCCTAAACGTCACGTCAAACGTTATGACCTCCACAGCTATATGCGGAGGCCATTCGGGATCCTGTGTGAAGGCTAAAGGTGCTCCCTTATGGTGCTTTTCCACCACCTTTTCAACCTCTCCGCCTCTATAGAATAAGAAGATCAATAATTCGTCTTCCTCCGGGGGAGGTATATCTAATTCTTCCGTTGGCGGCACAGTTCTCGCCAACGGTGTCTCTTCTCCTGCCGGTGGCACAACCCCAAACGATGTAGTTCCGGGACATTCCGGTACTATGTCACCGAATGCCGGCAATGTCCCATTTCCTCTTCTTCTTTTTTTTCTTTTCAACTGAGGAAAGATGTGTCTCCTCCGTGACCGGGAGATTCGCCTCCCCATCCTCATCCCTAGGATCCTTCGGTGAGCACCCATTGTTGCTCACCTTCTTCCTCTTGCGGCCCCTGTTTGAGGAGTCCTCTGCCTCCTCGGCCGCCTTCATTCCCTCCTCTACAGAGGTCTCACTCAACTGCTCCGGGACCTTATTTTGTTCCTGGGGACAATTTTTCACTGATAAAACCTGGTGGGGTGACTCTGAAGAATCACCGGATACCTGCACCCGGCCATTTAAAAAAAAATCTGGAAAAACCAGATTGGCTGATTGAGTCCAAAGGGTCAAAACAGCTTTTGACCCAACCCAATCAGCTGCAGGAAAAACTTTCACATTAAGGAGCTTGGCTCCGCTGCCACCCAGATCCCGGCGGATAGTCTCCTCTATCCACTCGGGTTTTATCCCGGGTGGCAACCTGCAGACCCAAGCTTTCGTCAACCTCCTCCCACAATACGTGGGAAGAAACAAAATTTCCTCGCCCTCCAAGGGCTGACTCGCAAATTTGCGAGCCTCTTCAGGGGTATCAAATAGCAACCACACCGTTGCGTATTTGACACCCCTGGAAATGAATTTAATTGTTGGCAAATACTCCGCCAACTCCTTTTCAATTGCCGTCTTTTCGAATAGGGCGATGGTGTCGAGTGACTTGGAGTAGGTTCTCAACACCACCGTCCTATCTTCACGGTCTTTCAACCACTTTTTAGGCGGTACAACCTCCCACTCCAAAACTTTGTCCGTTTTCATTGCCATATTTCCCTCTTTTTTTTAAACGGTTCGAAAATAATTCAAAATAAAACTTAAAAAGGGAGAAGAAAAAAGAAATCAAAAGAAAGTCACAACAAAATGGAAAGGAGAAAAGGAAACAATTCACAAAAAAGAGAAAGTCAAATAAAGTTTAGAAGAAAGAAACAATAGTTCAGAAACACAGCAAAGAAATCTTCCGGCCATTCGGTACTCCCGGCCTAGGTTGAACCCGGAACGCTACAACTGGAACACAACTTCCACAAAAACTGGTATACAAATTGTTCAATCTTCGGAGGCAAAGACACTCCCCCAAACAGCAGTTCTCACAATTATCTTAAAATTCTTCAAAAAGTGAACAAATTTTTAGTAGGCATAATACACCCCCAAGCAACAATTCTCATAATTAAGTGAGAAAAATATTCATTCAACATAAACTACTAACTAGGAAGACGAATACGCGCCCAAACAAAAATTCTCACAATTATGCAGGCAGAACCAGAATTCTGAATCCAGTAGGACTTCTTGCCTGTATATAAAAAAAAAATTCTCAACAAAAATTCCCACTGGACCCCAAAAACAGAACCTTACCTTACAGTGGAGCTTCAACATTTTTCAATTCGAAACGGTTTTAAAAGCACGTCCCACCGCTTTGGTCCCAAACACCACAATTACTCGCACATGCGCAGTGGAAGCAAGCTTCTTACCACACAGCCACGCCTGCGCCTATATATTAAATAACCACCGAATATTTTCTTGCATTCCTATTGATGAACTTAGTAAAATAACGTATACTTTTTATTTTTATTTAGCGACGGAACCGCTTTCACTAAGGCCTGGTTCTCCCAGGGCAAAGGAGAAATATTCATGTCAGAAGTACAATGTTTGGGGTCCGAATTATCTATTTGGGAATGTCCATTCAAAAGAGAGCACTTTTGTTCTCATCGTGAAGACGCTTCTGTTGTTTGTAGTGAACGTCGAAATGGTAAATTGCTTCAATAATTTTCGCCTTAATTACTAATTACATGAATTAATATATCAAATATTTAAAAATATTTTACTTTTTTGTTTGTTCTTTGTATTCATATTGACCATAAACTCTCTCTCTCTCTCTCTCCTCTCTCTCTCTCTCTCTCTCTCTATATATATATATATATATATATATATATATATATATATCTGTAAAATAATATGTGACAATTATTCGGTAGCCAAGATAAAACTCAGAGTTTTATCTTGGCTACCGAATAATTGTCACATATTATTTTACACATAAATTTCCTCAATTTACATAATATTGAGGTCTCTTTCTTTCTTTTGTTATCTTCCAGTTTTTACCAATATATATAATATATATATATATATATTTATGTGAATTTGAAGGTAAGATACTTTGGTCTCAAATCATGACACAAAACCAGTAATTTCAGTGGAGGGCTAAGTCGATTAGGCCGACCCCAGTGCTCCACTGGTCCTAATTTTATCGATCACGAAAAGATGAAACGCAAAGTCGATCTCGGTGGCATTTGAACTCAGAACTCAAAGCTTATGAACTTCATTAGCTTACTGCTGTTTCCAGTATCATTTGCGGTGGAGTGTCTGAATCATAGTTGAGTGTCTGAATCATCCCTTACTGCTTCATCAAAGCCTCAAACATGAAGTGTTCACATTTATTGAGAAACTAGCTTACAGTGGTACACAAATCTCAACCGAACCATGTGTTAAATTCTTCATAGACTGGCACAGTAGACCGTAATTCGACATCTCGAGACTCTAATTGAGAGAAGCGAATTTAGAAAGATACGTGGCTGCATGGTGTCTATCTTTGTGTCACTGCAGAGTATCTGGAATGAAAATCTACTGAAAAATTACCTGCTAAGCGTCAACCGCATGAGACGATATACCGATATTGTTTTACAGTCTAGATATCTGTATTCCAACTTCAATTTACTTTCCTCTGTAGTTGATTTAAAATGAACTTCAAACCAAACTAATTTTTATCTAATATTTATAGCAAATATTTGTCTGTATTTTTGTCAGTTTCCACTGTTTTCTTTTCCAATTTTTACCAAATGTAATGTTATTAATATACCTTTATACAGTTTGTAGCTATATGATGCATTGTAATGATGATACACAACAATGTTGAAACAGACCTGATTGAAAATATACACGAATAAATATTGTTGTTGAAGCACAAGTAAATTAATTAATAAAAATTCCATCAACAGCTCTCTTCTTTTCATATAAACTAGGCTTTAAGAAAGAAATGAGCTTTGTCACATTCTCTCGCTCTTTCTTTCTCTTTCCCCACCTCTCTCTCCATATATATATGCATATTATATTTTTTATCAGTTTCAGCTCAAAGCTGTGCCTATGCTGGGGCACCGCCGTTTTGTTACTATTATTATTGACAACCTCCTTTAATATATGGTATTTGGTGAATAAGGAGTTTGATTTCGCTACCCTCATTTGCACCTCCTGCCGGGAGGTAGGTTCATCTGGGACTCTCGACAAGAAAAAATCCAGTTTTGATTTGAAAACACCTACATCACCTTTGTGTAGGTTCTTCAGGCTCTTTGGGAGAATATTAAAAAGCTGTGGGCCTCTGAAACTCAGGCTGTTGCAGTAACTGGTCCTGAAGCGCTGTGGCATTGCTGGGATCTTTGGCACTGTGCAGTGGCGATGCGTTCTAGCATTTGTGTAGTTTTCAATGCCAAAATTTGGTACAATCCCTTCCAGGAGCTTCCAGATGTATATTACTACATATCTCTCCCGCCTTCGCTCCAGAGTCTTAGCTCTTTCAGCCTATCCCAGTAGCTGAGCTGTTGCAATGAGACGATCTTCTTTGTGAAGCTTCACTGAATTGCTTCAAGGTCCGCTGTTAATTTTACACTGTGGGGTGACCATAGCTGGGAGCAATAATCCAGGTGGCTGAGGACGAATGACCTCCAGAGGACCATCATGGTTTCCTTCTCTCTGGTTCTGAACGTTTTCAAGATCCATTCAGCCAGTCGTCTGCACTTTGTCGCAATCCTGGTACCGTGCACTTGGAAAGAGGTATCATCACTCATGTCGATACCCAGGTCCCGCACTGATTTAGGCTCTGGGATTGTAATCCCCCGTGGACCAGTGCACCCTGTAAATTTAAATTCAGTTTTGGACACTGGTAGCGCAGGACTTGGAATTTTTCAGTATTAAGCATATTATTGTCCTCAGCCGATCTGTAAACTGAGTTCAACTCCTGATGCAGGTGTGCAACATCGCTGGGATTCTGTACTTTCTGTGAGACTTTCGTATCGTCTGTGTAGCTTGCAAGGGTGGCTATCCGGGTTCTTGAGGGCATATCTGAGAGGGCCACTACAAAAAGCAGTGGTCCCAAGACAGTGCTCTGTGGAACACCGCTCACTATTTGTGTTTTCTTTGAGGTGGCTCCATTGGCCACTGCTGCCTGAATTCTATCTTTCAGAAAGTCATGTAACCACTCTCCAAGTTTTCCAGCTTTACCGAGATCACGCAGTTTGTGGCATATCACCATGATCCACTTTATCAAAAGCTTTTGCCAGGTCAAGGTATATTATGTCCACATTTGAATTGTTGAGTAACTACGTCAACATCCAGTCATAGTGCTGTAAGAGCTGGGTCAGGCAGCACCTACCTGGTCGAAAGCCATGCTGGGTATCGCTCAGCAAGTTGTTTTCTTCAAGGAATGCGATTAGGTTCCCTCTGACTATCCGTTCCATGAGTTTGTTAATGTGTGAAGTCAGAGAGATAGGCCTTTAGTTTTTGGCATCTGCTCCGCTTCCCCCTTTATGGATTGGGCATATTATTCACTCCTTCAGTTTGCTTGGCAGCCTGCCATTTGCAAGAAAGCTCTGGAAGATAATCTGTTGTGGTTTCACCAGGGTACGCTTACACGATTTGAGGTCGATTGCTGGGAAACTATCAGGACCAGCAGTTGAGTTTGCGTCCACCTATTCTATGGCTAGTAACATCGTAACTGTATCGCTGGTTATAGGCGAGACGGCAAAGAAATCCACTGGTTCATTCACTTTTCTGTGTTCCAACAGGGTGGTAAAGACACTTTTGAACTGGTCATTCAGTACCTCACTGATATTGGTTGGACTATCTCTGAGGGAGCCATCCTTTTGGAAGAGGGATCCTATTTTGCCGCGTACTGAGGCTGTTTCTTTGGCATGATTACTTAATGTTTTTTTTATAACCCAGGCTTCTTTGTCTGCTCTCTCTCCCTCTCATAGGATTGTTGCATGCTTCAATCTCCGTCAGTGTTGTTTTTAGGCGGGATCTTTCAGTACTTTTGGGATGTTGGTTGAAGCGATTTGCAACCTTCGTCCATCGTCCCATGAAGATCTTTCTTTCCCTTGGAATCTTGTTCCTTTCTGTGTTGACCTTGGGACACATCTCTGGGACACATCTCTGGCATATGGTTTGCATAAAAGACATGAAATATTTTAGTTTCATGCCAATGTCTGGTTTTCCTGCATGTTTTGTTCCAACGTGTATCCTGTTTCTCTGGATTGGGTCTAAAAAAGTTTGCTGTAATTACGTTGATATAAATTTCCAGTGTTACTAATTATATTTGAATTGTTAGAAAGCTGGTTTTACGAGTGAGAGGACAAACGAAAGAAAATGGCATTCAACACATTTAGTAGGAGTTCCATCTATTATTTAAAATACTTTGATTCGGATCCGTGCTGCTTCAAGTTTCGCAGGACCCTAAGGTTGAGCCCGACTCTTTCAAGTTTCTGTAGTGACTGAATTCAGGAAGTTCAAGATGGCTATCAGATGATGGGCTGCTATTGATACAGGAAGGTCACATGGTGTTATGGTGAATAATGCTAAGTCGTTAGCGGCACCAGTTTCATAAGAAAAAGGGAGTTTCTTTGATTGCGTGGTTGGACAGGAAATTGGTGGCGTTACTGTGTCTTGATACGGCAGCGGTAAGGTAGGTGAGTGTATGAGTTTAAATGCGTGCATGTGCGCGTGTGTGCGTGAGTGTGTGTGTGTATGTGTGTATGCGTGTGTGTATGTATATGTGTGTGGTGTACCCGCATACATATGCATATACGAGAAGTGTGAATGCGTGGATGTCGGTATGTTATTGATTATATGGGTGTACGTGTGTGTATGTGTATGCATATGTTTGTCTTTACGTATGTGTTGGCTGCTGATATGTTGATATTGGTATATTGGTAGAGCTTGTGAGTGTGTGTGGTGTGTGTGTGTGTTTGGTGCCTGCCGCATACGCGTGCACGATGGGACGGGTTTAGGGTGTAAGTATGGGTGTGTGGGGGTGCTTGTGGGTGTAGGTGACCCTCCATGCCCAATAGCAGTCCATCATCCTGTAGCTACCTTGGACTTCCTTGAACTCTCCATTCAGTCATTCCAGAAGCCCGAAAGAATCCAGCTCCCCTTAGGGGCCTGCAAAACTTGAAGTAGCACGGAACTGAGTCAAACTGAGTCAATAATAACAATAATAATGATGATGATAATAATAATAATAATAATAATAATAATAATAATAATAATAATAAGAGAAGAAGAAGAAGAAGAAGAAGAAGAAGAAGAAGATAAGAATAATCCTTTTCTACTGAAGGCACAAGGCCTTAAAAAATTGTGCGGGAGGGGGATTAGTCGATAATATCGACCCCAGTACTCAACTGGTACTTAATTTACCGACCCCAAAAAAGGGTGGAAGGCAAAGTCGAACTCGGCAGAATTTGAACTCAGAACGTTGCGACGGTGAAGTACCTTAATAATAATAATATTGATAATAATAATAATAATAATGATAATAATAATAATAATAATAATAATAATATTGTATGGTAGCCAGTGGTGAGATGATGAAGGCTATTCAACCTCAATTTAGCTATAAATACCTGGGTAAACTTGAGGCAAATGGAGTCAAACACCACGACATGAAGGAAAAGACAAAAAGAGAGTACCTGCGGCGACTGAGAAAAATATTGGCTTCAAAGCTGAATGCCAGGAATATAATTTTGGCAATAAATTCGCACGTAGTGGCAGTAGTTCGGTATGGCGTTTGAATCCTGAAGTGGACAGAAGAGTAGCTAAAGGAAATGAAGAAGAATTACGCAAGAAGGGATTACGCAATCAATTCCATATAGCCACAACAGAAGTTGCTGGAAAAGGTGGGATTGGCTGATGAAAGGCTCCCCCCCCCCAAAAAAAAAGAGACCGAGAGCACTATACTGGCAGCGCAAGACCAAGCTTTGGCCACAAACTGGAGGGTCAACTTTAGGAATGAGCAAGTGTCTCTGTTGTGCCGCACCTGCAATAGAGTGGATGAAACTATTGCCCATATCACGAACGAATGCCCCAGACTTGCCCAAAACCACTATAAGTTGTAGCAGCATTACCAGGTAGCGAAAGTGCTACATTGGAAAAATGTGCGAGAAGTTGTGGCTAGAGAGAGGCAAGACGTGGTGTGAGCACAAACTGCAGAGAGTGACTGAGTCGGAGACAAGCAAAATCCTCTGGGATTTCCAAATCCAAACAGACCAGGTGCTAGAGTACAACAGACCGGACCTAGTGGTTGTGGACAAGGTGCACCACATATGCTATATAGCTGATGTTACATGCCCCTTTGACCCACAAATAGTGAAGAAGGAAGGCGAAAATATAAGATTAATACAACGCTCTTAAGTACGTAATAGCCCGTCTATGGAAAATGAAGAAGGTGAAGATAAGTGCCAATTATTGTTGAGTCCTTGGGAACAGTATCAGAAGGCATCAAGAGGAATATAGAAGAAATTGGAATAGAGTGCCCAGTAGAACTCTTACTAAAGGTTTGCTTCCTTTGCACGGCCAGAACAACCAGGAAAGTACTAGATAGCTGAAAAGAATGAATAACATGGTACCGTAGGCTGCAGGTAGTAAGCCCGCTACGCATGCAAGACTCCAGGAGCTCCAACAAAGGGTGTGATAAAGAGAAAATAACAATATTATATATATATATAAATTAAGCAGAAAATGCAGAAATATTGATCAACAACAGTTGGCTAACATCGATTATTATTTTTTAATACAAACCCTTATCCCATCTAACAGCCGTTTCTGCTTCCAATGTCCCATGGTGTTGCCAGTGAAAATTCTAAGAATAATATTCGTCATATTTTGTAACGCATCCGATCTGGAACATGGACTTCATCAGAGTGAAGAAAAATACATAAAAGAAAAGAGGAAGAGTCTCGAGAAGAAGAAAGGTGTAATATATTTAAATCATACCATTTTGCAGTGTAACGCTATAGAACGTTGAGTAAATGACTAAACTAGAAATATTAATTCATGGGTTTTTCTTTCTTTAGGGGTAACAGGGTGTATAAATAATAAAAAGTGAAATAAATACTTTACTATAACGGGATACGCCAATAGGTCTAGAAAAAGTGGGGGTGGTAGTGCCATAATGTTTAGAAGTAATCATAATAGTTCTTAAGATTATGTTACTAGTACTAATTAATAGTTTATCCTAATAAAATGCCCATCAGTTAATTACAATTATTTACTTACTGATATGTTGTAAAGACCAATCACCTATTGCCCGTAATGGAATTGACCAAAGACCAGCTTTCGATATAATTGGTCAGTTAAATTTAAAAATAAAGGGCAAGCTATTAAGACCGTTATACGGGTAGATGTGAATAAAAAATAAATAAAAAGTAGAAGTATGGAAAAGTATTATACGTTATAAGTGGCTCAAAGCCACTTAGGACATTATAAACAAAACAAACAGCAGTAATTTTATTCAGCTGAATACACGTCATTGATTGGTTGAAATTACCGAAATACGACAACTTTAACACGAAATAAATTTGAAAATAGAAATTTTTCTCAACAACACTAAGAGTAAAAGATGTTTTATATGACACATTCTACCAGTATCCGAAGTTTGAAAGTGTTTAGTTACAAAAAATTAATTTCCCGAACTGCCGTTCAAAGGGAAAATATCCTATTATTATTATTATTATTATTATTATTATTATTATTATTATTATTATTATTATTATCATTATTTATTTATTTTTAATATTACTAACCATGTCAATATATCAACCTGTGCTTGGGTACATACATATGGGACTACCATAATTGCACTTCCATGCATACAATATATATATATATATATATATATATAATATATATATATATATATATATATATATATATATATATATAAGGTGGTGCTCCAGCATAGCCGCAGTCAAATAGCTGAAACAGATAAAATGATATATATACATACACACATAGACATTTATATATATTTGAAAGATTTTAGAGATATTGAAGAAAGATTTTTATTAAGCTATACATTATTAATAATATTTAAAAACCTTTAAAATCCCACATTGACACGATCTTTTGGAAGAAGTTTAACGTGAAGCACTTTTCAATTTTTTCAGATTTTTTAAACTATGGTCAGAGACGGACATTTGATCCTGATTTTGATATATATTATAACATATGAGATAGCTATCAAAATGATATTAGAAAAACAAAACCCATTTCAATTGTTAGCCCTAGATAACAATATAAAGTATTTTGATACACTTCCAAGAATAGCTGTATGGGAAAACTGTGTGCGTCATTTAATTACATCAACAGGAAAACTCAATTTAAACTATTACACCGGATGGGGTATGCTTATTTAAGGTAAGTATGCTAATTTAGGATAAGTACATCGGTAATTCAATTTGGTGCACTGGCATGGCTCTATAGACGTTCGTTTCACAACAAAGTAGTTTCCAGTTCAATCTCACTGAACGACACCTTGGAAAATTTGATATACCTCAGCGTTGGGTTAAACCTTGTGGGGGAAATTTGTTGGCGGAAACTGTGGAAACTAGTCGAAGGGTTGGTTCTATATTTGGGGAGTAGATTTAAAAAGTTTTCTGACCATAGAGGGTTGCAGTAGCTTTCATTTTGTTGCAAACATTTAGATCAAGTCTTTGATCCATGAATAACTACATTATTTCCTTCTGCTAGACATGGGGGCCATGAAAAGTTCATAGATGCCACCCTCCGTCTCCTACCAAACCATAAAAACTCCGTAAAATACTTAGATATTGGAATTAGTTTAAGTTTACATTGTTTAATAGATGGATATGTTGTCAGTTAATCGAAACTCACCAACAATAACAACGACGACTATTACGACAACCACTACGACAAAGACGAAACTATACAACCTTAAATAGCCCTATAGATAACTTGAGCAATGCTATTATGTACTTGTCTATGTACTTAGTTAAGATAAGTCAACAATACAGAACGGATTGACGTATCATTTGTTAAGATAAGGTAACACCTTAGAAAAATTTGCCATTACGTAAACTGACGCGAATATTAGTTGATATAGGGTAGTGGTTTTTAACCTCGGCAGTAGTGCTCCTTTGAGACATTGTAAGTTCCTAAAAGTACACAAATTGTCAAGAGGGCGTTATGGGCTTGCGTGTTCTGGGTGAAAGTCGCGATTTTTCTGAGCAATAAAATATCTAAAGTCTGTACAATACATGTTTTAAGCGCAATTATGTTCATTTAAGTATTTTTCAATAAAGATTATAACCTAATAAGATAGTTAAAAGTTAAAGTATTTTCGTTTTGGGAAAGTATGGTTGTGATAAAATACAAAGTAAACAGCGTATGGTGCTTGTTGAAAACATGATTCAACGAAGTAGCTAATCTCCTGCTAATTGGTGAAATTTCGTCTATGCTTAATTATGACAAAATAACAATATGCTTTATACAAAGCAGTGATAAGTCTAATCAACAACTGAAATAATGAGCATTCCTGCTTTTTTTTTTACTCAGCTACATTTCTGATAATATTATTAAAATCAATCACTCTAAGATTTGATTCTAAGATTCTGTCATCGACATACATTTGAGTTTGCTAAAAAAGGATTTTGCTGATACTGTTTTAGCCAGAATTTTCGATAGTATTTTCAAATTAACACAAATATTTGGAAATATCTCACTAAAATAATGGTTAATAAACTAAACAATTCTACACAGATTTCGGTCCTAGTTTTCAAACTTTGCTTTATGAACTGGCGGTGAGTATTGTATCTTGCTGCAAAATCATCCTTGTTATATTCAGAAAGACAACGGTGTGTTGACACTCTCTTTTAAAATAGTTTTTCCAGCTTATTTTCAGACACCGTGGGACATTTTGAGAAGAAATCAAAAGTTATACCTTAAAAAGTGTAATTAATCCTGAAATTTCAGTATCAATAAAAGCTGAAGTAGGTTTTTTTTCTTGTGAGTCCTCTGTATCAGCAATTCATGCCGGCTAGCATTAGGGAGCTATGTCATTGAACTCCCTCCTCTTTTATCTCACACACTTAGACTCCTGGGAGAGTTTAATTTCCCTCTCGCGATCTCACAACACTTCTTTCGTTGATTCATGAATTAATTTCGGCACAAGTCCAATCGTGGCACTCCGTTGGTTACGACGACGAGGCTTCCAGTTGATCCAATCAACGGAACAGCCTGCTCGTGAAATTAGCGTGAAAGTGGCTGAGCACTCCACAGACACGTGTACCCTTAACGTAGTTCTTGGGGAGATTCAGCGTGACACAGAGTGTGACAAGGCTGGCTCTTTGAAATACGGGTACAACAGAAACAGAAAGAAAGAATGAGAGGAAGTTGTGGGGAAAGATTAGAGCAGGGTTCGCCACCACCCCCTGCCGGAGCATCGTGGAGCTTTAGGTGTTTTCGCTCAATAAACACTCATAACGCCCGGTCTGGGAATCGAAACGACAGTCCAATATTTTGGATATTTTATCAATCCCAAAAGAACGAAAGCCAAAGCTGACTTTGACGGGATTTGAACTCAAAAAGTAAATCTCAAAATATTGCAGATAATTATTTCTGATACATTAACGATTCTGCTCACCCACCGCTCATCGATTCTCTAATTAATAGCGAGTATTTGACTTTATTTCGTTAGCCCACTAAAGCCTGAACAATGACGTCTAATGCATTTTGTTCGATGTAGCCTAACTTTTTCTAGGACGGACACTGTCTTTATTGTAATTTACTATTAAATCAGTTTGGCGATCAATCAATCGAACACTACGGTGACCATCTTACTGCAGTATGTTTAGTATCTAAGTTTTTCAATTCTGTATTTTAAGCACATTTACGAAAGCTTAAATGTGCTTAAAATTAGATTTGAGTTCGCTGCACAACTATTAGCATTCTGTCTATGCTTTATAAAATTTTCGTAAGTTAAAACTGATTTGCGCATTTACCATCAGAGTTTATTTGTTAGAGTGGACTCCTGCACCTTCAACTCTTGCATATTGTATTATTATTATTCAACACAGGCCAATGGAACTGACTTTTCCACTCTTTGTTATCTTGTCCACTATTAGTATTCTATGCCCCCCATTATATTAATATAATTAGGTAAAAGTTTACTGTGATGTCGTTGCTTGAGAATACGTTTTTACTTAACGAAAGTCAGAATACTCCGAAATCCAATCACATGTGGTTAAAAGAGAATAAACAAGAAACAAAGAAATGAAATAAACACCACATAAATCTTCTATATTCATGTGGAATACATATTACTGTCAATAAAATATTAATTTCTTTATGATAATAATGAAAAGTTAAAAGGAAAACTTCTTTTACATAATAAAATCCCTTCCCATAAAGGATCTGTCAAGATGTATTATCAAGAACACATATATTTTCTCAAATGAACTAATCTGATATTACATTATCTGATCTAAACTTTCATTGTAGTAGGTTAGGTTAAGTTAAATAAGTCACTTAATGGAATATATAAAATATTTATACTGAAAATATGCTTCTGTGTATTTACTGTGCTAGTAATAAACCATAATTGTTTAATATCTAAAAATATAGAAAAACTATTAATTCACGTTTTGATGCAGGCATGGATGTGTAGCTAAGAAATTCGCTTTGCAATCACAGGGTTTCAGGTTCACTCCCACTGCACAGCACCTTGGTCAGTAAGTATCTTCTACTGTAGCACGGGGCTGACAAATACCTCATAAGCGACTTTGTAGAAGCCCGTCGTATAATATATTGAGTCATCGCATAAATAACGAGGTTTTTTATACTTTTATTTTGCAAAATTAAGATACACAAAGTTATATTTTAATCTAAAATATAGTCTCCTTCATTTTCAACAATGCTCCTCCATCTATCCGGTATATGTACATATGTGTAGTACTGTGTGTGTGTGTGTGTGTGTGTGTGTGTGTGTGTGTGTGTGTGTGTGTGTGTTTAATACAATTTACTTTACAAAATTGGTCCTTCATCTAGTACAAATTATTGTAGAAATAAATTCAACCATTCAATTTGGGGGAGAACTTAGTTATGAAGTATTTTCCATATTTTTCCTGAAGGAGGTGTCATTCTTTGGGCATTTATAGAAGGGAAAGATCTTAAATTTTCCTTCTCCACATGTATCTAGGTGTTTACTCAGTGGAATCTTTCGCAGTTCCTCCTGTCGGACATGTTGTCGGTGAATTCTGGTTCGTTGGAATAAAGAATTTCCAGTTTCACCTATATAATTCTCCTTGCATGTGGGGCAGGTTATGCAGTATATTACGTTCTGCGTCTTGCAGTTCATGTCTGCATTTACTTTGAATATGTGACCACTCTTAAATTTTATTTGTTTGTTTCCCTCTATGTATTTGTAGGTGGGGTTACTGCATATCCCACATCTACCATCTCCGCACTCTTTTACAAAGAATTCGGTTTTACTCTTTGCTGAGAATTTCTTGTTAGTTGTTTCTTCAGGTTTTTGTCTTGG
>NC_043005.1:23712671-23780171 GCF_006345805.1 Octopus sinensis
ACATCCAAAATGGCTACCAGACATAACAATGCAACACGACAAAGCACTTTAATAACTAATAAATCGACTCAAAGTCAAGGAAGACTACTAAATATACAAGAGGGAAAAGAAAATGAACGGATTAGTGAACGATTAATAAAAGTGCCAAATATGCAAATGAGAGATTTGTAAGACATCGACTGCAATAATAACAACAATAGCCATAGCACTCCTTACACGTTTCCAAATATTGTGGTCTGTCCATGTAACTGCTGTGTGAAGGCAATCATTCCATTAGTATAAAAAACGAGATTAAATTGATTAAATTTACTCTCACATCAACCAGTAAAACAACCTCTTCTGGATATAACGAAACAAATCATCTCAATTGAAAAAGGCACTTTGTTTTTGCACCAAAGATGCACGAAAACCCGAAATTGAAATTCCTTTCACTATACATGATCTTACACTCTTCGTTTCTTTTGTCTCCTATCATCATGTCTGCTCTCCTTTTACTTTTACTCTCCTATCTGGGTGCTATCTATGATTCATAGTGACCATCTCTCATTTTCTCCTTGTAACGATGATACTGTATTTCCTCCTCTAAGTCACACATCAGATTATTTTAGTTTGCCTCCATCCCTTGTTTTAATTATTATTTTCCGTGTTATTCGGTATCCTTGTTCAATAATAATTAAATTTATTTTTTCTTAATTTCAAACACTAGGAAATGGTTCGGGAGTGCGACTAGTTGGAGGTGACAACAATACCCATGGCCGTGTTGAAGTGTTCCATGAAGGAATATGGGGCACTATCTGTGATGACTGGTGGGATGTACGAAATGCTATCGTGGTGTGCCGCATGATCGGATTTAGGTAAGATTGTTGATAACGATGTCTAGCAACGCTGGTGCTGGTTGAGTGTTCTTTGAAACGGCGTTTATGTTGGTGGTGTCAGAGTGATATAGGGATTGATATACTTAAAGGATTCTACCTTCATCGCTTACTTCAAAGAGCCTAATAACGTTTGTGTATATTTCTGTGATGATAATGATTACATAGTGAAAAAAAATCCCCTCAAAATGTTGTGAGAAAATACGAAATGTAAATGAAAACCAAATTAAACTAGAAAAGCACTCGGAGAGCGCAGACCTCCGCCAAGCAGCTCATTTCCACCCATATACACAATTTCCCAAACCTACGCCGGCAAAAACATAACCTCCTTGGTGGGGGTAAAAAAAAATAACACAGCCGTATGATTTTAAAAAATCCCTTTAAAAACATGAATCATCTAAAGCAGTTATAATGCATCAATGACAACAGGAAGCTAGTTTCACCATACAACTAAAATGAAACAATTACCTAAAACTTGAGTGATACACACACAACAAATAAAATTATTAATAAAGAAACGAAAATAAACTTTGGAAACAGCAGCGCCACCATAGGTTACGTGGAAACGATGAACGTGTTTTCAAGGAAGATAATCAAAGAATGAAACATTGTAATACTTCATGTAAAGTAAATATAACTAATGAAAATTCCTTCAAGAATCCATAAAAATTCCCGGATCACTACCAAAATTTCATCATCTTTTTCTTATGTCATTACCAACTTTTCTTGCAAGTTTCATCAAATACCGTCCACAACTTTTTGAGCTATTTTGCACACAGACCAACGTCGATGAAAACATAACCTCCTTCCTTGGACGATTCGAACAGAAAATCATACTTAAACAACCACTTGAATGTTTTCTAAACTGAATTTAAAAAAAAAAAAAAAAAAACAAGCCCCAAAAAGGAAGCAGACAGTAGAAGTTTTTAATATGAAGACAAAACAAAAGAAGAAAATAATGAATAAAATGTAATCATAATTCAAGTGGAATGTCAAATAAAATAAAGAAACAATTCATTTCTAAATCTCTGAGAAATTTATGCATTAGCAGCACGATAAAGTGACAGCATGTTGTCAACTCAATATGACAGTCCCATAAAAGGGAAGAGTGCTATTGTTGTTTAGCCCTAGGAAACACCGTTTCTTGTTGGACTTGACACATTTCCTGTGTCCTTATGTTTTCAAGGTGGAGACAAGCATCTCCACCCAGCAAAACCAGCATCCAGAGACTAGTTTCTTTTCTACTCTAGGCACAAAGCCAGAAATTTTTTGGAGAGGGGCACCAGTCGATTAGATCGACCCCAGTACGCAACGGGCACTTAATCTGTCGACCCCCGAAAGGATGAAAGGCAAAGCCTACCTCGGCGGAATTTGAACTCAGAACGTAAAGACAGACGAAATACTGCTTAGCTTTTCACCCGGTGTGCTAACGATTCTGCCAGCTCACCGCCTTTAAATAAAGAAACAATTGACAAAAATATCTCTCCGTCGTCGGTCACGTGGACGCTAGTATAGCTATATTGAAATGTTCGATTCGCAACCAAGTGCTTTCGAGTTCGATAACTCTGTCAATCCAGGCAGGTATCTTCTACCGTAGTTTCTAGTTGACCAATACTTCTTTGGTGAAATTAGCTCCATCATATATCTACATCTGTCTGTCTGTTTGTCTCTTTATATATGTATGTTTCTTTTAACCCCTTCTCTTCTAAATGTGTAAACGTTTCGTTGGCGTATGTTATCGAAAGATATAAACGTCAGAGACAATCTGACAAAACAGAGTTTTTGAGCTAAAATACCATGTAATATTAATTTCCTTTGTTAACCTTGTATCAAAATTAGAAACCAAATTAGTTCTGTCTGAGTTACGCAATCATTTATTTCTTCCTTCTGTCAGCGTAAATACATGGAAGTAATAATTAGACTATTGCGAACCTGTAAGCATGGCGCTATCGTTCACAAAATGGGATATGAAGTGAATATATCGTTGCTATTATGTTAAACTGTCGTATATCAATATTTGTCTAAATGCGTTTTTTTCAGTATTGATTTTTGCTTGCAATAGCCGGTTCTTTTGGTCAAACTATCGTACTCCAGCTGCTTCGGATGCCAAGATATCAAAAATTGTCACAGTATAGTACAACGGTTTTGCGGTGAAAGGTGAAACTTTTCGTTTTCTGAGAAAGCAACGTTTTGGACTTACGACACTTTTGCATAATAGCAACGATATAAATAAGACTTACGTCTTCTCTTGGACTTACAACTCCAAATGACGTAATATGAGCGTCATCGTAACATATGACATGCTTTGGGCATATCTAACCGGTTGGAACTAATCCATCTCTAGTTTCAACACAACTGTTTTTTTAAAGAGAGAATACAAGTGAAGGAGAAGAAACAACCTTTGTATTAGACTGGTACGTTGACGTCGAAAGGAAGAAGGGTAAAGTTGGCCTTAGCGGGTTTGAGTCAAAGAGTCAAAACGAATACTGCAAAGCAATCTATCTCACGCTTTAGTGATTCTACCAACTCGCTATTTTTATATAAAACCGGATAAAGAGGGAATGTACAATTATGAAAACCAAGAAGAGTTCAAAAACTCTTGACTAAAGGTAGAAAGTTCAGAAGCTATGGACTAAAGGTCTGATTTTAACTATAGAATATCAATTCTTAGCCACACAAAATATACGAAAATAAAATAAGATTTGGCCGGCGTCAACTGCAAACCGTGGATTAAACATAAAGAAAGAATTGACCGTATCATTTCATGTAACACATTCCTTAAAAAAAAAGCAGTATATATCTGCAGACACGAACAATTTTGTAAATATGTAGACACATTTCACCCGGCAAAAAAGGACTATGTTATTCTGGTGCACATCTGTCTCAAAAGTTATCAAAGAAGTACCCATATTATGTGCGAGCTCTTCAGAATGTGGAGGATAAGTTTGATACTAATAATGTTTTCTAATTTTGGTAAAAGGCCTGTAATATTGAGAAGGGTAAGTCGATTACATCGATCTCAGTATTTGAGTGATACTTTATTTTATCGATCCCGAACGGATGAAAGGCAAAGGTGACCTCGGCGGGATTTGCGCTCAGAGCGTAAGGCGTTTCAGAACGTAAGGCGTTTCAGAACGTAAGGCGTTTCATCCGACTTCGTAAATGATTCTGTCCGTTCACTATCTCAAAATTGATACCAGTAATATTAGAAATACTAAGCTCAATTTTTCAAACTTACACCCGGCTTTGACTACAGCTACAGATAAACATGGAGACCATATAAAAACTTAATACTTTATAAATATATTACAGTTTGCCAGTAATAGTGTTATAGATTTTCAATATGCCAATTAGCGAAATTGATAAAGGAGTGTTCTGCAACTCGAATAAAACAAATACCACAATACAATTGTTGTTCGAAAGTGGCGGTTTAGGACTAAGTGTAATATCACGTTACTACATTAAAAATATATTGCAATTTGTCAACGATATTGTTATTTGTTTATAAGTTTTCAACACTTGTTCATTGTATTTAGGATGGTTATATTGACAAAAGTCGCGACAAATATTACAAAGCATTTGTTGTTTGAAAGTGGGATGTCATATCACTTTATAAGTAAACTTCGTTTCTGAATGACAAAGGGGAAAAGCAGCCTTACAACAAAATTGAATATTGTTAAAAATAAAAAATATATACAAACTCTATAGTAGCTATAATTAACACTATACAACTGAAACACTAAAAAATCTGAACACATTGCAGAAGAATCCTCCCAGTAAAGACATACAATATTAAAACTTTCAAAAATATTCCAGTATCTGCAGATTATGATTTACAGATTGGCTGATTCTACTAACCGACACATGAAGTACCAAAAGATTCAACTCGAATAAACCAAATCACAATTTAAGCTAGATGCGGATTGAGAGATATGAACTATTTGCATAGGAGATAAAACATTTGTGGGCAATGAAAAAGGTTTGAGGTAATCTCATTTGTAGTCGTAGCACTTGGTACTGTAAGCAACAGAAATGAAAACTACTTAAAAAAATTGGGGAAATATCAGAGTGGGACATTACATCCCTTGAAACTGCTAGAATACTCAGAAAATTGTTTGACAAGTAAACGTGTCACCCCAGTCCACTGTTTGTGGACAACTAACACCCGTATTACATCATCAGTAACAAATGCTCTTGCGACAAGCAGAATAATAATAATAATAATAATAATAATGGTTTCAAATATTGGCACCAGGTTACCAATATCGGGGAAGGAGATATGTCGATTATATCGACTCCAGTGCTTGACCGGTACTTATTTTATCGACCCTGAAAGAAAGGCAAAGTCAAGATCAGCAGAATTTGAACTCTGAACGTAAAGCTGGACAAAATGCCGCGAAGCATTTCCCCCGACGTGCTAACGATTCTGCCAGCTCGCTGCCTTTGACTTGGCTTCAAATTTTGACACAAGACCAGCAATTTAAGAGAGCGGTGTAAGTTTATTACATCGACGCCAGCGCTCAACTGATACTTATTTCACTAACTCCAAAAGAACTAAAGGCAAAACTTACTTTGGTAGAATTTGAACTCGGAACATAAAGGCCGACAAAATACCAGACGCAGAGAGAAACCATGAGTTACAAATCAAATGAAAAATTAGATGCTGAGTACAGAAGATCTTACATAAAATGCTACTTGAGTAATGTTTAAATAGAATGTTTAGAGAATGTAAGAAGGTTATGAACAAAGAAGTAATAAATATTATAGTGGAACACCAAATGTTGTTTGGGGAGGAACACCATGGCGACGGGGTGATTGATAAGGGTCAGTCTTTTCCACTTGGGTGAAACAAATACCACAATGTAAATTTTGCTTGAAAGCAAATAAACAGAAAGATCATATATTTACTGGAAAATATAAGATTTAAGTAACGAAGACTGATTCGTATTTACGTTTTTAGGTTGAAGCCTAAGCAAGCAAAACTGATTAGCTACTTTTTCATGTCAAAAATAGCTACTAAAACTTCCCCTTCGAGGTGGCACGCCCTATCACCGAAGCTGTAACTATGTGGTAGCAAAGTAAAATTCTTAGATTAATAATGAAACAACAATCTTTGTATTGTAACAAACAATATTCTCTCCTACTTGATCCACGACATTCAAAACCCACCCGTGAATCATTGTCGCTCAGAAGAAGTGCGATGACTCTGTTCTGGAAATCCCGATCTCGCTGATGGTTGTCACATCTATATGTAGTAAGCTAAATTCTTTAAGCAAGTAACTTTACTTTCAGAGCCACCACAGATCATGTGCATTTATACTATCCGCTTTTAGTATCGCCGTGTTGGACATAGCAATAGTGAGAGAGATCTCTTTATTTTGGGACCTAAGTCGGCTGCTCTGACGATCGCCGTCAAGCACTGACGGAATGCTTTGTATAGAATTAAGTGGATTAGAGCCTGACCAAAGTCAGGTTTATAACTCATTAACTACTATGCATTAATACTAGTTACTTCTGATTTAGGTACCAGCAATTTTGAAAAGAAGGGATTATTTGATACCATCTATTCGAGTACTTGATTATTACTTTATTTTGTTGACTCCGAAAAGATGAAAGGCAAAGTTGACCCCAGTTGGGTTTGAACTCAGACTATAAAAAAATGGAACAAAGCTGCAAAGTAGTTTTCCGATGCTTTTACGGCTCTGTACCAGGAAATAGCAATACTTAGAATTGTAGAGGTTATGAAATCAGTCTCACACTAAATTTGTTAAACATTTTTATGCATATTTCCCGGATAATCCGAACTAGTTTTGACATAAGAGAAGAATCTCTTCAAGTATTTATGAAACTACCAATAATAAAATAGTCTTGATGTGTTATCTATGAAACTACGAATACTAAAAGTAACATTAAAATTGATGATAATGCTAATAAATATTGCTGTTTGTTTTCTTCTTACCAAAGTTCTATTTTTCTTTCCTAAATTCAGTACTGGCAAAGAACATAAGCCAACGCCTGGAGACGGTCCTATATGGTTAGATGACGTGAAATGTAAAGGATGGGAAGAAAAGATATCTGACTGTGACAGGAAAAACTGGGGTGATCACGACTGCTTCCACAACGAGGATGCCGGTGTTATATGTCAGTAAAATAATTTCAAAATGGTTTTTCCCATTATGGTTATTAAAATACTTATTAAAAGTAATATAAATGGATAAACATGCATGGATAAACGTATTATAACATTTTAATGGCGAATAAAATATATTTACTCTGCTCATTTCAGACAATTCCATTGCTTGTTAGAAAGGCATTAACGCCATAACTGTACATTCATGTTGGCATTGGTGAAAACGAAGCATTAGTTAAATATATAAATAAAAACGATATTAACCACAGAACTAAGATACGAATTGGACACATACACATGCATTCATGTACAACAAAGCATGAATCAGATGTACAGAATTAAAAAGCCTGAAAGTAATTAAAATTATAATTACAGTTAAATAGATTAAATTTTAAAATGTAAACGCATTCTTCTAAGCTTTTGATTTTTGGAAAAAATGGTGAGAATGGGAGACTTCTGAAGGACCGTTTCACAATTAGCTGATAGATTATCAGAGAATGTGCAATGGCCCAGTGGTTAGGGTAGCGAACTCACGGTCGTAGGATCGCGGCTTCGATTCTCAGACCGGCGTAGGGAGTATTTATTGGGCGGAAACACTTAAAGCTCCACGAGGCTACGGCAGAGGGGTAGTGGCGAACCCTACTGTACTCTTTCACCACAACTTTCTCTCACTCTTTCTTCCTGTTTCTGTTGTACCTGTATTTCAAAGGACCAGCCCCGTAACACTCTGTGTCACGCTGAATCTCACTGAGAACTACGTTAAGGGTACATGTGTCTGTGGAATGCTCAGCCACTTGCACGTTAATTTCACGAGCAGGCTGTTCCGTTGACTGTAACCGACGGAGTGCCATGATGTCTTTTCTGATGACAAAACTATTGACAAAACGGTCCGTCAGGACTCTCCTTCCATTTTCCCGAAAATAAAAGGCATAGAGGAAAGTATTTACATTCTTATAATTAATTTATATAACTGTAATTATAATTATATATAATAAATTTCACAGAGAAGCCATTTCTAGTATCTTTCTATGTGTTTGTGTGCGTTTGAAGAGTTTAATATAGTTTAATTATATATGCGATATCTTGATCAGCAAAACGATAGATTTGGGTTTCACTGATACATCGTGGTTCATTGTTGCTATTGTAACGTAGTTACACGTCGCCAATTATTGTAGTAGCGCCACTATTTATGACGATGCTTGTTTACACGAAACCGTGTAGTAACAATAAACACATAACAAAGCAGGGTAACAACAGCGTAACAATCCAACAAACTCTCCACAAACCCACAAACGATATTCCGACAAACAACCAAAACGACACCTTACGACTTCCTGCGATTAACTTCCTATTCTAGCCGTCGCACTCAGACCGCTACTATTCATAGTTCGGGCAAGTCTATTTTCGCAGGGGGTGTCGTGACTCTCGGCTCAGCAGTCGCAAAGATATCTAATCAGGAAATATTCAAGTCTAACATTATTTAATTCCGGTTAGTGAAGCAGAAACACGAGATGGCTTTTATTCATACATACATACGATACTACGATACTTTCCTTCTAATGACAGAGTCTTTTTCTCCAGACTAGAAGCCAGTTCTTACCACTACAGAGGAATTAAAAAAAAAACGAACCAAGAACATATATAAATGCACACATACATGCACACGCACCCCCACACACGCACACACACACACACCGCACACACACACACACACACACACACACGCACACACACACACACCACACACACACACACGCACACACACACACACACGCACACACACACACACGTGTATATTTCGTTTTTGTATCTGGTTTGCAGATAATGATAATAATAATAATAATAATAATAATAATATTTATCTAGGTATAAAAGATGGGCTACAGCAAATATTCTGCTCAATACCACATATTTGCTTGTAACTTGTTTGACCTTAACCAGTTGAGCATGCCCCTTAGTGGCTGACGATATGTGCATCTCTGATCACGAGCAGAAGTAGTGGGGAAGCATCATAGCCATGTGTTGAGAGGGATACTTTGGGATTTGAATAATTCACCTCTGGAAACATGGGTGTTTCGTTCAACATCCTTAAACGATCCTTATTCAGGGCCCTTTTGAGCGGTATGGGCTACTCGATCTGAAGTAAATTCTAACTGTAGAACCAATAACTGTCGGAGCCTTGGGAACAGTGAGCAAAAATCTCGAGAAGTATGTGGAACAAATAGGGGCTGCAATAAGGATGGAGCACTTGCAGAAAACTGCACTGCTTGGAACCGCTCGAATACTCCGGAAAATGATTGAAAAATAAGAGGTGTTACCTTCGTTCACTGATGGATGGAAGCACTCCGTCAGTTACGGCGACGAGGGTTCCGGTTGATCCGATCAACGGGACAGCCTGCTCGTGAAATTAACGTGTAAGTGGCTGAGCACTCCACAGACACGTGTACCCTTAACGTAGTTCTCGGGGATATTCAGCGTGACACTGAGAGTGACAAGGCCGGCCCTTTGAAATACAGGTACAACAGAAACAGGAAGTAAGAGTGAGAGAAAGTTGTGGTGAAAGAGTACAGCAGGGATCACCACCATCCCTGCCGGAGCCTCGTGGAGCTTTTAGGTGTTTTCGCTCAATAAAACATTCACAACGCCCGGTCTGGGAATCGAAAAACCGCGATCCTACGACCGCGAGTCCGATGCCCTAACCACTGGGCCATTGCGCCTCCACCGTTCACTGATAGTGAACAGCTGACACTGTAGTACATCTCCAGCGTTAGAAGCTGTGCAAAGGCAATAATAATAATCATCATTAGTTTAGCTTTTACTAATTGGACTTAATTATATTCAATACATTTCTAAAAAAAGCGGCAAATGTTTTTTTTCGATTCGATTTATCATTATTATTACTAGTATTGTTGTTATACATACAAGCATATGATAATAAGTGGATGTAAACACATGAACAAAATAAGAATAAACAAAAACAACAAAAACAAAATACAAATTACATGAACATATATAAACAGAAGATACAAATATTACAGGCATCCCCCCACATACACACACTAAATAAACATAAACGCACATAGAGATATAAGCATGCGCAAATGAAGACATACAATAGAAATACAAAATGGCTGACGGTTAGTAAGGAGAAACACAAATAAGAAAGAAGAAAACAAAGGACCACTGATGCGGTCACAGGAGTGTGACGAAAGAACTCTGGCCGAAATAAGATTAAGATTAATGTAAAAAATAAATAACACTGAAGCAAAATAACACCAAATATATAGTGCGTGTGTTTTTATTGGCTAAACTGGCAAAATGACCATTCCGAAATATAACAATATCTGTTTCAACACACGACTTCACATAAAAAGTCTTGCACAACAAATATTTAAACGTACTATATATATATATATATATATATATATATATATATGTATGTATATGCATGTATGTGTGTGTGTGTGTGTGTGTGTGCGTGTGTGTCTGCGTATATGTTTGTGTGTCTGTGTTTTTCCCCTACCATCGCTTGACAACCGATGCTGGTGTGTTTACGTCACCGTAACTTAGCACTTCGGCAAAAGAGACCGATAAGATATATATATGTATATTTGTGTGTGTGTGTGTGTGTGTTCAAGCAAAATCTTTTTATGCATTTGAGAAGGTGCTGATATTTCTGATTCATAAAGCAATAACTAAACAAAACTGCAACCTTATAACGTGATCCGACTCGATAAAAGCTCTTCATTTTTCAAATGGCTGTGACATGAGAAGCACATTACAAGAACTACTTCAAGTGAAGGACTGAATTTGATGTTATTTTACTAAGAGTAAGAGGTACAAGGATGACAGTGTACAATACTTCCAAAAGGAATGTGGGGCAACGTGGGTTTGTAGCTACATGAAGTCGTACCAAGGTGGTATGATAGTTGGGAAGACAAGTAGAGCGGTGACTGACAAACTGTAAAAAGAAGCAAAGTGTATATTATAATGCATATGGTTGATCGATGTGGAAGGAGAATCGAGCTGAGAACGGAGATCAAATATTAAAACAAAATAGTCGCTACATGTTTGGTGTATTAAAGCTGTCCTGTCCTTGCGTGATTGGCTGCATATACTCTTTTACCCTTTTACTTGTTTCAGTCATTTGACTGCGGCCATGCTGGAGCACCGCCTTTAGTCGAGCAAATCGACCCCGGGACTTATTCTTTGTAAGCCCAGTACTTATTCTATCGGTCTCTTTTGCCGAACCGCTAAGTGACGGGGACGTAAACACACCAGCATCGATTGTCAAGTAATGCTAGGGGGACAAACACAGACACAAAAACACACACATACATATATATATATATAATATATATATATATATATATATATATATATATATATATATATATATATATATATATATATATACATACGACAGGCTTCTTTCAGTTTCCGTCTACCAAATCCACTCACAAGGCATTGGTCGGCCCTGGGCTATATCAGAAGACACTTGCCCAAGATGCCACGCAGTGGGACTGAACCCGGAACCATGAGGTTGGTTAGTAAGCTACTTACCACACAGCCACTCCTGCGCCTATATATGTAGATTCAGAATAAATATCAATCGCATTGATATCATCAGGATTAGCGAAGCTTTTGGGCGCTTCACATTCCTCATTACGAACCATTAACGTTAAAATTCATAATCTTAACAAAGAAGTCGTTGAGTTCCAAGCAGTGAACCATTTGAACTCCACTGCAGCACGTCATTTTAGCTTTCTATGGTAAATAATATCAAATGTATTGTGTTCGACTTTATTACAACGTCTTGTTAGGAATATTTCACCAATATTCTTGTATTGGAAGAATGCATATATTCAAGAACCGAAGTATTTATCCTTGGGTGTTGTATAATATTTTAGCAGTAATGTTATATCGCAAAAGAAACTAATATCTTTATGTGATTTTAAGCTGCCGAATCGTATATGTAATATATTTCAAAGAAATGGGCAATATATTCTATAGAAATATGGCATAATCGACATATTCAATCCTATTTTGTAGTAAAATAGGCGTCACTGCATATATTTTCCAATATATTTAATAGCTTATGCTAGAATTTGCATTGTAAATGCATAACCTTGAAGACAAGGTGTGATGGGATGTAAGGGCTGAGTTTAAAAGACGACAACCTTTTCGCCGATTTATTCATTTGCATGTATGTATGTATGTATGTATGTATGTATGTATGTATTTATGTATGTATGTATGTATGTATGTATTTATGTATGTATGTATGTATGTATGTATGTATGTATGTATGTATTTATGTATGTATGTATGTATGTATGTATGTATGTATTTATGCATGTATGTATTTATGTATGTATGTATGTATGTATGTATTTATGCATGTATGTATGTATGTATGTATGTATGTATGTATTTATGCATGTATGTATTTATGTATGTATGTATGTATGTATGTATGTATTTATGCATGTATGTATGTATGTATGTATGTATGTATTTATGCATGTATGTATGTATGTATGTATGTATGTATGTACGTATGTATGTATGTATGTATTTATGTATGTATGTATGTATGTATGCATGCATGCAAGCAAGCATGCATGCATGTATGTACGTATGTATGTATGTATGTATGTATGCGTGCATGTATGTATGTATGTATGTACGTATGTACGTATGTATGTATGTTTTGCACACACACAAACACATGGCGCAGATGTGGCTTTGGCAAGAAGGTTGCATCCCAACCGCATTACTCCGGGTTCAGTCTTACCGCGTAGCACCTTGAGTAAGTATCTTCTTTTATAAAGTTAATTTTCTCCGGCCACCTGCATGGTAGCAATGTTGTGAAGAAAAGAATCTTGTTTTGTTCATCATCCTTTAATCCTTCGGATGATCTTGCAGATTTTTATTGTCCCAGATATCGCGATCATTTCTAGTTTATAAATTACGGAGTTGTGTTCTCTATCCAAGAACCCAATTTCAGCCACATTTTGCCCCTGACGGGTTGACATGTAGCATGTTGTTCTAAAGATAATATGTATGAAGCTGAAAATGCATCTTAGGTATTGGATTTGCACACGCCTCATCAATGGTATATGTATATTCTATTTCTCTTGTATTTTTCTAACTGAATTTGTGACCAGAGGGCAGCTGATTTCCACAATAGCGCCTCTGGGCGGTTGTGTTTCAATTTCGTGGCCGTTTTAATTTTCAAGTTTCACCGATATTCTTTTGATCCACTGATCTCAACATACTCAACTTTATCGGAGTGTTTTTTTCTTTTGGTGATCCTGTTCCAGATTGTTCTCGCTACTGCATCATGCCTCATGGGAAGATAATATCTGGAAGACATTCTCTCGCAGATGGCAATAATGTGGATGATGTCTTCAGCTTTGGGATGGCAATAATGTGGATGATGTCTTCAGCTTTGGTCTTGCACAGTCTGCATTTTTTGTCTATTAGTGTTTTCAACCTTTTAATCTGTTGGTACTCGGTAGGGGCCTCTTGTTCTTGGATTGCTTGGTGGTAACCTTCAAAGCGTGATATCATAAACATATTAGTACTCCTTGCCAAGCTTTTCATATTATTTTCTCGAATCTTTCGGGCCAAGTATCCACGCAATATCCTTCCGGTGCACTGGCCCGATTTCAATTTTATGCATGTGTATATATGTATATATGTATTTTCGTATGTATGTATTTGTATCAAACCTCTAGCTACCTAATTAATATCTTTAATGTCGACATAGAAATCAAAAGATAAAGCCAACTGTGTATCGTTATCACTGCAAATAATTACATAACTCACTGCGAAATATTGTCGTTACTTCCTATAGTCACAGCGTGAGGCAAATTGCCATCGTTGTAGATTGCGGTGAAATACTGTCATCATTATATATTTATATCAATTATGTGAACCTTCTGTGAAATATAGCTATCACTGCAAATAACCACACAATGTAATATATTGCCATCACTGTAAATTACGGTGAAATACTATCATCACTGTAATAATTATACGAACCTTCCGTGAAATATTGTTTCAATTTAAGCAATCGCGCAGCCTGCTGTGAAATATTATCATGACAGTAAACAATCACACAAACTCTGGATTATTGTTATCATCCTAAGTAATCACATAATGTTATCGAAGTAAACGATCACAAAAACCGTGAAATATTGCCATCATAGATAACGCAATCCCTCCTCCTCTCCTCCTCCTCCCCCCCTCCCCATCCTCGATCTCCTCTTCCTCCTCCCCCTATCGATCTCCTCCTCCTCCTCCTCCTCCTCCTCCTCGTCTTCTTCATCATCATCCTCGTCCTCATCATCTTTCTTTTCTCTTCCACCTCGTCTTTTTCCTCCCACTCCTTTCCACCCCCTCCTCCTCTCCCTGCCTCATATCCTCCTTCCCTTCCTTCCCCTCCTCCCCTCTCCTCTCCCCTCTCCCCGCTCCCCATCCTCCCCTTCGACACACCTCCTCCAACCTCCCTTCCTCCTTTCCCCTTCCTCTTCCTCTTCCTCTTCTTCTTATGATATCACGCTTTGAAGGTTACCACCAAGCAATCCAAGAACAAGAGGCCCCTACCGAGTACCAACAGATTAAAAGGTTGAAAACACTAATAGACAAAAAATGCAGACTGTGCAAGACCAAAGCTGAAGACATCATCCACATTATTGCCATCCCAAAGCTGAAGACATCATCCACATTATTGCCATCTGCGAGAGAATGTCTTCCTCTTCTTCTTCCTCCCCTCCTTCTCCTCCTCCTCTTCTTCTTCTTCTTCCTCCTCCTCCACCTCTCCTCATTCTCCCCTCTTTTTCTTCTTCTCCTCCTCCTCCTCATCATCATCATCATCATCCCCTCCCCTCCCCTCCTCTCCTCCTCCACTCGTTCCTCCTGATCCACCTCTCCTCCCTCTCCCCCTCTTCTTTTCCTCCTCTCCTCTCCTCCCCTCCTCCCTCCCCTCTCCTCCTCCTCTCCTCCTCCACTTGTTCCTCCTCCTCCACTTTTCCTCCTCCTCATGTTCGTCCGCCTCTTCCTCCACTTCTTCCCTTCCCATCCCCTTCCTCCGCCTCCTCTTCTTCTTCTTCCTCATATCGTCGTTGTCATCATCATCATCATCATCATCATCATCATCGTCGTCGTCAACAGCAGCAATAACATATACTTCATAACTCCTCCCATGCCATCAGATTGTTCCTGATGTCAAATGATTACCAACGGACGGCAATCAATCCAAGAAAAACGGGGCAGCTACCACCATTGCTACTACTTGCTGTCAGAAGGTGTGTGAATTATTTGTCTAACTAAATCCACAACACAGACTCTTAATTAACTGATTGAAAGTATTTGAAATCGCTATTTAATTGTGAAGATTTGCGATATTGTATCGGGAAAAATTATAAATTGCCTAATGAAGTGGTAGTTTATGTTTAATTAGTGTTGGCGGCTAATATCTGTATTATTAATGAGGTCTATAGATTTACGTAAGCGCATATCCTTCTCTCAAGTATTCTGTATTTGTCTGCAATACCGAACCCTGACATAAACAATGGCTTACGTTTCTTAGGGGACGCACTGGAAGTTTTCTTCATGTCTCTTGGTATCTGAAATTGTGTTCTCTACTTAGCGAAAATAATATTAGCTAGTGGTGGCTGTGTGGTAAGTAGCTTGCTTACCAACCACATGGTTCCGGGTTCAGTCCCACCGCGTGGAATCTTGGGCAAGTGTCTTCTGCTATAGCCTCGGGCCGACCAATACCTTGTGAGTGGATTTGGTAGACGGAAACTGAAAGAAGCCTGTCGTATATATGTATATATATGTGTGTGTATATGTTTGTGTGTCTGTGTTTGTCCCCCTAGCATTGCTTGACAACCGATGCTGGTGTGTTTACGTCCCCGTCACTTAGCGGTTCGGCAAAAGAGACCGATAGAATAAGTACTGGGCTTACAAAGAATAAGTCCCGGGGTTGATTTGCTCGACTAAAGGCGGTGCTCCAGCATGGCCGCAGTCAAATGACTGAAACAAGAGTAAAAGAGTAAAGAGAGTAGTGATTAATTATCGTTTATTTCTAATCAGCTCATATACGAGGGGTGTATGAAACGTTTTGAGCCTAACCTAGAAACGGGGCTGCTAGGTAGCTGAAACAATTTTTTTCTGGTAAGTACAGTCTTTTCAGTGTATTCAAGCTCATTTTCATGATACTGTTATTTTAATTTTTTGTTTGTTGCAGACTTTTAAATAAACAAGTGTTGAGGTTACATGGAAAATGGAGAAAACTGAGTATCGTGCTGTCATAAAGTACCTTCATTTGAAAGGCATGGCTCCATCAGAAATCCATGAAGATATGTTGAGATCCTTAACAGACAATGCTCCTTCATATGCAACAGTCAAACGCTGGGTAAATGAATTCCAGCATGGCAGGGAGAGTGTGGAAGATGATCCCAGACCAGGGAGACCTCCAACTGCAACCATCGGGGACAACGTTGACCTTGCTCTTGGTATGATAATGCAAGATCGTCGAATATCATGTCATCAGATAGCCGAGAGACTGGGCATCTCAGCTGAAAGAGCAGACAACAGTGTAACAAAAGAACTTGGGTTCTCAAAGGTTTCTGCAAGGTGGGTCCCTCGCCTTTTGACTCCTGAACATAAATGCATTTTGTTCACGAGCAATCTAGAACTGTTTGAAACCAATGAAGAGAATTTTATTGCTTGTTTTATTACTATAGACGAAAGTTGGGTTCATCACTACCAGCCTGAAACCAAAGAACAATCAAAGCAGTGGAAGCACACATCTTCTCCTACCCCAAAGAAGGCCAGGGTCATTCCTTCAGCTGGCAAGGACATGGCGTCAGGTTTTTTCTGATTCTCAAGGTGTCTTGCTGATCGATTATCTTGGAAAGGGTTACACCATGACAGGACTGTATTATTCTCAGTTACTGAAACGCCTCCGGGAAGCTATCAAAGAAAAAAGGCCGGAGGAGTTCTTTTTCATCACGACAATGCTCCAGCCCACACCTCGTGATTGTGGATATGAACTTGTTCTCCATCCACATTATTCACCAGACTTAGCCCCCACTGACTTTCATCTATTCCCCAAAATTAAAAAAGCCCTGGCTGGTCGCCATTTTACCAATGATACAGATGCTGTAGGAAGTTTCTTGGAGTCTCAAACAAAAGAGTTCCTCTACGCCAGGATAATGGCACTTCAGTACCGCTGGAGAAAGTGTTCAGCCATCGAGGGGGACTATGTTGAAAAATAAATCATCAGAAGTCTTGTACTGTTTTGTATTTTTTGGGGCTCAAGACTTTTCATACACTCCTCGTAAGTTTACATTTTTTTAGTGTTCTATATACAAAACGTGTGAAGGCTAATCTATCTATCTATCTATCTATCTATCTATCTATCTATCTATCTATCTATCTATCTATCTATCTATCTATCTATCTATCTATCTATAAATAGAATAAGGCGCAGAAGTGGCGGTGTGGTAAGTAGCTTGCTTACCTCATTGTGCATGAGCGAGACAGAATTGTGTTTGACACCGAAGCGGCAAGACGTGCTTTTGAAGACGTCTTAAATTGAAGACTTTTGAAACTTAGCAGCAAGGTAAGACTTTCTTCTGTCTTGTGAGAGCCTGTTGTAATTCGCGATTATTTTTAAAAACAAGAAGTCCTCACTAGACTGTAGTCTACCTGAGGTTGAGTGAAAATATTTATTCACTTAATTGTGAAAATATTTATTCATTTAATTGTGAAAATTATTGGTTTGGTGGGCGTATACTGCCAAAAATTTTTTTGTCTGAAAATAGTGTTTCAACAATATTGTTCCTGTCAAGGAGTACCTAGAAGAAAATTGAAATGATTTTTAACTGTTTTACAATTGTGTTAAAATTTTGGCCTGGAGTACCAAGTAGCCTTTGCTGTATTTTGAACTGTTGCTCTCTATTTTTTAAAAAAACTCTTTATTGAACTGTTAATTTTTTTCTCTCCTTCCTTTTTGTTTGGACTTTTTTTCCTCTTCCTTCTTTTTCTTTAATTATCTTATATTTTAACGACTGTATTTTTGAACTCTTTAAAAAAACAACAAAAAAAACATGGCAAATAACAATGAAAAGTTGGTGAAGTAGGAAATTACACCACCCAAAAAATGGTTAAAAGAACTTGAAAGTAAGACGGTGGTTTTGAGGACCTACTCTAGAACCCTCGACGCCATTGCCGTTTTCAGGAAAAAAGCTGGCAGAATTTAAGCCAGCGATTAAGTTTATCACTCGGGGGGGGGGGTCAAATACGCAACCGTGTGGCCCAGAAGTGGCCCGTGAATTTGCAAGTCAGCCCCTGGAGGGCAATGAAATTTTCTTTCTTCCCACTTATTGTGGAAAGAGTCTGACGAGGGCTTGGGTTTGCGGCTAGCCACCCGGATTTCATTCCCAGTGGATAGGAGATACTATCACCAAGCTCCTCAGCGTAAATATTCTGTCTGCAGCTGACTGGGAGGGGTAAGTCGGAGACATGATGCCGGAGTGTCACGGAGCATCGTCGGTTGTGCCACCGGAGGGGGGAGACACCATTGGCGGGAATTGTGCCGCCAACGGTAAAATTGACCCCCTAGGACCCGGAATACGATGAACTGTTGATCTTCTTTTATAGAGGCGGAGAGGTGGAAAAGCTAGTGAAAGAACACTACGAGGGAATACCTTTGGTCTTCACACAGGACCCAGAATGGCCTCCTTAGATAGCTGTGGAGGTCATAACGTTGCGCGTGTTTATAAAGCTGGAGGGACTAAAAGAGGAATATCGCTCGTGGCCGGGTGACGCCAACTCGGAGCCCGCCTTGATTTTAAAGGAAGCATGGGCTATGGGGGAGTACACGGACACAAGCGATGATGAGGTGGAAAATTGACAAGAGGTTGAAAAGCCTCAGCGTTATAATGTGTAAGAGGGTCAGTAAATGTACTAGTGTTGATTGTATATTGAATATTTCATTGTATGTTATTGCATGTTGTTGACTATTAAGTCCAATAATTGTTAGAACTGTAGTGAGAGGTTCAATACCTCGTTGAGGTGGAAAAATTGACAAGAGGTTGAAAAGCCTCAGCGTTATAATGTGTAAGAGGCTCAGCGCCTCATTTGTAAATGAACTAGCGTTGATTGTATATTGAATATTTTTTGCATGTTAATATTTGTAATGGACTATAAAGTCCAATAATTGCAAAAACTGTTGTGAGAGGTTCAATACCTCGTTTTGTTTATTCTGTTGAAAAAAGAAAAGAACAATGTCTTAGAGAAGCAGAAAATCGGCGGCCGTTTTTTGCCTTCTCTTATCAATAGCAACCTTATTTTATCATTCACCTCATCAATGTATATGTCCATCCCACATGCTATTCTATGTAATGACTTTATGGCAAATTTCAATGAAATAAAGTAGTTACTTACCAACCATATGATTCCGGGTTCATTCCCACTGCATGGCACCTTAGGCAAGTGTCTTCTACTATAGCCTCGGGCCGACCAAAACCTTGTGAGTGGATTTGGTAAACGGAGACTGAAAGAAGCCCGTCGTACATATATATATATATGTATGTGTGTGTATATGTTTGTGTGTCTATGTTTGTCCCCCCAACATCACTTGACGACCGATGGTTGTGTGTTTACGTCCCTGTCACTTAGCGGTTCAGCAAAAGTGACCGATAGAGTAAGTACTAGGCGTCCAAAGAATAAGTCCCGGGGTCGATGTGCTCGACTAAAGGCGGTGCTCCATCATGGCCGCAGTCAAATGACTAAAACAAGTAAAAGAGTAAAGAGTAAACATCGTATGCATATTCATCCCTAAACAAGTATATATATATATATATATATATATATATATATATATATATATATATATATATATATATTTAAAAAAGGAGATGTGGAACACGAGTTGTGATATATAAAAAAAAGGAAATGAAGAAAATGCTGACAAAATAATTTAAGTAAGAGAGAGTGTATTTAATTAGGTGAAAGTTCTTTTTACCGGTTGCGCATTTGTTATGCTTATCAAAAGATATTTTTTAAAGAGAGATAGAGTTCCTTTCTGATAGATTTTTTCTCTTATCTTGAAGCGTTGCTGTGACTTCTGTCTCGTTTACGTCGGAGTTTATTATACACGCCTGGTCAAGTGGGAAGGCTTCAGCGTCTCGACAGTTACAACTGGGAGTGGGCTCATGTGGGTGCTAACAAGTGATAATGTTCTTCATATGAGTACCTTTTCAACACTGATATATATGTGTGTGTGTGTGTTGGTTTCAAATTTTGATGCTAGGCGAGCCAGTTCAGGGGAGTGTGTTGGTTTCAAATTTTGATGCTAGGTGAGCCAGTTTCAGGGGAGCGGGTACAGAGACCCTCAGTGTTGAAAAGGTACTCATATGAAGAACATTATCACTTGTTAGCACCCACATGAGCCCACTCCCAGTTGTAACTGTCGAGACGCTGAAGCCTTCCCACTTGACCAGGCGTGTATAATAAACTCCGACGTAAACGAGACAGAAGTCACAGCAACGCTTCAAGATTACCTATCCGTAAAGAAAAATTACATCGGGTTATGTGAAGGCGATTTCAAAAGACGTTACGCAAACCATCTATTTTCTTTCCGGCATATCGACAAAAGTAAAGTCACTAAGTTGACTAACCACATATGAGATTTGAAGACCAATGGACCACACATTGAATCAGTGGAGAATCGTAGAGAGATTCATGCTATATGTTAATGGATCTAAGAAATGCAAATTATGCGTAGCTGAAAGATCACATATTCTTTTTAGATCTAAGAATTTTACCAAACTACTGAATTCCGGATCCGAAATTCTCAGTAAGTGCATATATATGGACAAATTTCTTTTGGCGAAGTGGAGGACCCCTCCCCCTTAATTGAACAGCTCTCTCAAAGACTGTGAACCCCTCTCGCTTGAATTAATCTACAACAATTAGCTAAATTATGGCTTCACGTCAATGGGTACATAACTCTGAAATTCTTTTCTTTTTCCGTTTTTATTCACCCTTTCAATTTTTGCATCTACCTTCTTGTTTATTTTTATGAATTTTTTTTGTACCAGCATCCTGATTTGCAAATTCAACAAACCCTGTGCTGAGAGCCCGATGATTGTTTGGAAATACACGGCTTGTTATAAAAACCTGCCTAGACCCGCGTCTCCAATGCAAGGAACTGTTAGTAGCTCGTATCTTTATACTATGTACATTAAATGATATTTATTTTTCACCGGATAGAATACTTCTTTCGTTGATCTGACCATATCGGAACAGTAAGCTATACATACATACATACATACATACATACATACATACATACATACATACCAGGTTTATACCTGTAATTATTGGGACCCTGGGATAATTAACACACTGCCTAAATACCAATATTGAGAAATTAAGCTTCTTAAAACCAGAAAGGAGAAAGCTAATTCGAAGACTACAGATCCAATTCATCATTGGAACTGTAAAAATCTGTAAAACTTTCCAGAAGTTTATCATTTAAATATATATGAGCATGTCTAGACATGTGACTATATGCATGAAAATACATAAAACATACAAATCTGAACATACATACATACAAAAATACCCAGCTGTTGATGTTGAAATTCCAATGAAGGAACCTTGGAACTAGGTTAGAAAGCGGTTCTTTGTCTATTGGAAAGAAATCTTGAAATAAACTGAGTAATGACATACATACATACATGCATGCATATGCACGTACATACATACATACATACATGCAAACAGACAGACGTACGTACACACAAACACACACACACACGTACGCACATATACATAGACATACATATACATGTGCATATATACATATATATATATATGTATGTATATATGTGTATATACGCGTGCTTATGCACATGCATGAATGTACATACACACGTTTGTACATATATGTATGTATGTGTAGCATATCACCTTACATATATGTATATATATATATATACACACATACATCCCTATACATATAATATATATATATATATATATACACACACATATATATATATACGTATGTATGTAAATATATTATATGCATTATATACATGTGTGTGTGTATATCTATGTGTATGGATTGTGTATTTGTATATATTCACAAACATGCATACACACACTATCATAGACATGCATGCACACACGTACATTTCCATGCATATGTACATGTACGCATATCACTTCAATAAAAGCATGTTCTCTACATTAATTAGACACTCTATGAATATGCATTAAGTTAGTCCTGGAAACTGATTATTATTTCATTGCAGAAGGTGAATAAATACAATGGCATTGATTATAACTACACTGACAATTACGTTTCTCTTCATTCATACATGGTGTGTCAGTTTCCTGTGTAATTCCAACAACCATAAAATAAACAATAACAGCAGCAGCAGCAGCAGTAGCAGCAGCAACAACAGCAACAACAACAACAATGATACTTTTTCTTTCTAATTTTGGAACAATGCCGGCAATTTTGAGAGAAGAGGACAAGTCGATTGCATTGACCCCCGTACTGGTACATATTTTTTTATCGACCCCGAAAGGATTTAAGGATAAGTCGACTTCGGCGGAACTTGAACTCAGAACGTAAAGAGCCGGACGAAATGACGCTAAGTATTTTATCCGGCTGTCAGCGATTCTGCTTGCTCGCCGCCTTCATAATAATAATAATAATAATAATAATAATAATAATAATAATAATAATAATAATAATAATTATAATAATGATAATAATAATAATTATTAATAGGTCAGATATAGTTGTCACAGATCATGAAAAAAAAATGCTTTCTAATTGATGTATCAATATCAGCAGATGGCAACGTTTCTCTAAAAGAAATGGAGAAACTTTCAAAATACAAAGACCTGGAAATAGAGGTAACTCGAATGTGGAATCTAAAAACAGAAACAATTTACAGGCCTCCCCAGGCACCTCTAAAGTACTTTGAAGAGTGCCTTAGCAAAGTCAAGTCCTTCCTTCGGAAGTACCACTCCGGAAACATAATAGTGATGGGTGATTTTAACCTCCCTCATGTGAACTGGCCCACAAATACTCCGAAGTTGGGCAAGTGCTCTACATCAGATAGGGCAGCAGCAGAACTGCTCTTTAATCTGATGGATGAGTATTTCCTGACTCAGCTAGTGCTTGAACCAACGAGACAGAATAAAACGATCTTGGATCTGGTACTGACCAATCACTCTAGCTACGTTCACAGCATTTCAGTCGAAAAAACTCTCCTCTCAGACCACGACATGGTACTCTGCAATCTTAATTCCCGACGTATAAAAACCAAACCAGCCAATCCCACTCCATGGCACCCATTTGACAACATAAATTTCCACAAAGCGGACTGGGGAACAATCAGAAAGGATCTGTCTTCCATCGACTGGTCTTTTACTCTCAATTCCCCTCATATTGAGACCGCGTGGCAGCACTTTGAAACCATTGTCACCTACACATGCTCTAAACACGCTCCCAAGAAATCTACTAACACAAACAGAAACCGGCTCCCTAAAAAGAAAAAAACACTCATCAGGCGCATCAAAAGACTCAACAAAAAAATCAACCAATTAAAATATTCCCACACGCAACATCCACATTCAACAACAATGAAAAGACTGGAGCTGGAAAAACTTCATCTGCAGACTAACATGAAAACCTCCATTGAAAATCAAAGAGCTGTGGAGGAACAATGGGTAATCAAAAACATCAAACAGAACCCAAAAGTGTTCTATTCTTATGCAAATAAGCATAGAACCACTGTCTCACCTATTGGGCCATTGATTGATGAAAACGGCATTCCCCAACACGATGCTAAAGAAATGGCAGAAATACTGCAGAAACAATGTTGCTCTGTCTTCAGTGTTCCCACTGATATTGATGTGAGGGAAACGAACGAAGCTGACTCCCAACTCAAAATCGCAGACATAACCTTCACTGCCACCGACATCGTAGCAGCAATAAATGAGGTCAAACATTACTCCGCTGTAGGCCCTGATAGATTTCCCGCCAGTCTCCTGAAGGAATGTAGATATCAACTTGCAGTCCCTCTGACCAACCTCTGGAGAAACTCGTTAGACGCAGGTTATATACCGAAAAAGTTTCTATCCCAGTCGGTCATCCCGGTTTTCAAACAGGGAAACAGATCCCTCGCAGTCAACTATCGCCCAATCTCACTCACCTCCCACATCATTAAAGTGTTTGAAAGAGTGTTAAGATCAAGGATAGCTGACTTCCTGGAGACCCACAAACTCCTAAATTCAAATCAACATGGCTTTCGCTGTGGCAGGGACTGTCTAACACAGCTCTTACACCACATTGAAGATGTACTCAAAGCCTTGGGAACAGGTTCGAACTCTGACGTCATATACCTTGACTTCAGTAAAGCGTTCGACAGGGTAGACCATAACATCCTACTCTCAAAATTGGCAAATGTTGGAATCCGTGGAAAAGTTCTACACTGGATTCAGTATTTCCTAGCGAATAGAACACAACATGTAGTTGATGGAGTCCACTCAAACCCAGCAAAAGTCACCAGCGGTGTTCCCCAGGGAACTGTTTTGGGTCCGCTACTCTTCATAATTTATGTAAACGACCTTTCCAGTGTCGTACATCACTGCAAAGTGAAAATATTCGCTGATGACACTAAGCTCCAGCAAATCGTTAATGAAGAAGCAGACCGAACTCAACTCCAGTCTGACCTATATGCTGTGAGTCAATGGGCAGACAGAAACAAAATGCAACTGAATGAGGGAAAATTTGAGCTGATGCATTTTGGAAGAAATTCCTCACTAAAACAACCATACTCTCTTCCTTCAGGGGAACCGCTCACAGCCTCTAACAATATCAGAGACCTGGGTGTAATTGTTGATGACGATCTCAGTTGGAGTGCACACATCAACAAGAAGGTCGATACAGCTCGTAGGATGAGTTCCTAGATCTTAAGAACTTTCCGGTCCAGAGAACAAGGTGTCATCATACCACTTTTTTCATCCTTTGTACGGCCACACCTTGAATACTGCTGCCCACTGTGGTCTCCTCACACAAGACAAAACATCTCCAGAATTGAGTCACCCCAGAGGGCTCTCACTAAACAAATTGAAGGCATGGCTGCTCTCGACTATTGGGATCGCCTTAAAGCCTTGAAACTTTACTCCCTCCAGCGTCGCCGTGAGCGGTACATCATTTGTACGATGTGGAAAATATACCGCCAACTTTGCCCAAACGACCTAAACATTAGCTTCAAGGTTCATCCGAGACTTGGACCACGGGCTATACGTCCCCTGCCAAATTCAAGATCACAACATACATGTACACTGCAACATAATTTCTTTTCCTCAACAGGCCCTGCCCTATTTAACATTGTCCCGAGGGAGATCAAAGAGGAAAAGGATCCCATCAACTTCAAACAGAGTCTGGGTAGATTCCTTCAAAGAATACCAGATAAGCCACCCATAATTGGATACAACTCACCCAACAAGAACTCACTACTTGAACAAAACTGGATACAACTCACCCAACAAGAACTCACTACTTGAACAAAACTTGACTTAAACAGGATTCGAATAATCCTATCAGGTGGTGCTATTAAGTTAGACATGGCCTGGACCAATCTCTGGTCGAAACATATCTAAGTTCTAAGTTCTAAGTTTTATCATAGTAGGTGCATTAGGCAGGATAAAAAAATATTCAGACAATTACATAACAAAAACTTTAGGACTTACAAATATATACAACATACAGAAAATTGCTCTACTGGGCACTGCACACATCCTACGCAAAACACTTTCAATACAGTAACCGCAAGAGCATCACAGCAAACCACAGCACATACCCAAGGCGCACAGAGCTGCGCTCGGTAGTGAAGTGAAAGCACGCTATAAAAATAAAACTACTGAATAATAATAATAATAATAATAATAATAATAATAATAATAATAATAAAAAAACTACTGAATAATAATAATAATGATAATAATAATAATAATAACCCAAAATGTCAGAAATAACCCAAAATGGTGAAATTCAAAAGATAGTGCTCATGGGAACTGCTCATATCCTACGCAAAATACTCTCTATGTAATCCCAAGGTTTAAAACAAACTTTTTTTTTATGTATTAGACATTCACTAGTACAACACCAAAAAAACCCCCAAATATATGGCACACTAGGCATAACAACAACGTGAACTTCCAACCTGTTGTCTCTTGAGGTCTTTGGGTGAGACTTGGAGCCAACTTGTACAGACATAAAGCAAAAGTCAAACATAGAATAATAATAATAATAATAATAATAATAATAATAATAATAATAATAATAATAATGATAATAATAATAATAATAATAATAATAATAATAATGATAATAATGATAGAGCCCAGTAGAACTTACAAAAGGTTTGCCTCCTTAGCGAATAGCATGGTACCGTAGGCTGCAGGTAATAAGCCTACTACGCATACAAGACTCCAAAAGCTCAAAAAAAAAAAACTGTGATAAAGAGAAAATAATAATAATAATAATAATCATAGCACTAAGAATCTAGAAAAGAACAAGACCCCCAATTTACTCCAAATAGACAAGTCACTAAACAATGTGAGCGGGAGGAGGACTCGCCATCACTACTCCACTCATCTTGACACACATAATTAATCATTCTTAATTCTAACAGTCAGTCTAAAGCTACGCTGTTATTGTAGATCATTAGCCACGATAATGTCGTCGCTCTCACTCATCTTTCGTGTTATTGGAGGGTGGCATTTCCATCTCTCCACTCACCCATTCATGTTGTACTAGAAGAATTTGATGAGCACTTGTCCAATGAGTGAACGCTTTGTCCTCAAACTTTGTCCACATCTGATGATATAAACTAGCAAATTAACAACGCATGGATGCTGAACGAGTCCGTTTTGGACGGTTTTGTCGACTTGCGCACATCTCAGAGATATTCGGCTACCAGTGACACCGACACGGCAATGAGGAGTGATTGCAGAGTTTATCACGAACAAACAATATATCCCTCCCTTCTAAGAATGGTAACCCAAGGACGTTTGCAAATTATCCATAATAAGTGACCTGAAATATCACCTAGGAGACTCTTCAGAATATCCTAGTTGGTGTTTAGAATCGCTCCGAAGCAATTGCCACTCGTATATTCCATTAACTCTCTTTATAATGCGATGGTAGACTTTCCATCGACCATACGGTCCAGTTGGTAAAGTGAAATAAGAATAACACGAATGATGTGACGTTGACAATAGAAACAAAGATTAAAATAACATGCAGACAAAAGTCACAAGAATTACAAATATATGCAACATACAAAAGAGCCCAGCATTACTAGGTGCTGCAAACACTTTACGTAGAATACTGTCAATACAATATAAATAGAAAACCAAAAACAATGTATTGCACATATGGAAGAAATTCAGAGCCGCCATTTGTAGTGCAGTGAATGCGTTCTATGAAGAATAATAACGATAATAATAATTATAGCAATAGTTAAATAATAGAAATAGCAATGATTGCAATTATAATAATAATAATAACATATCATTGTTGAAGAGGAATATGATTATATTATAAATATAAGGTACAATTGCATTTATGATAATGAATATACACGTTCGCACAGATACAGATCAATCAATCAATCAATCAATCAATCAATCAATCTATCTATCTATCTATCTATCTATCTATCTATCTATCTATCTATCTATCTATCTATCTATCTATCTATCTATCTATCTATCTATCTATCTATCTATCTGTCTATCTATCTATCTATCTATCTATCTATCTATCTATCTATCTATCTATCTATCTATCTATCTATCTATCTATCTATCAACTTTAGGCCCATCACTCTGCTTAATGCAGACTTGAAAATTTTGGCCAAGGTGCTAGCCAAGAGGTTGGCGCTTGTCATCGAGAAACTGGTCGACAAGGCGCAAACATGCGCCGTGCCGGGCCGGACCATCCATGACAACCTCCACCTGATGCGCTACATCATAGACAGGGTAGTTAACGAACCTGGCATGGGTGGGGCGCTGATCAATTTGGATCAATCGAAAGCCGTGGATAGGGTGGACCATCGATACTTGGAGGCGGTCCTCAGAGCGGCTGGCTTCGGTCCCGTCTTCCGCGGCTGGATAGCCGCTTTGTACAGAGGCATCCGTTCGGTAATTCGCGTGAATGGACATCTATCGAGACCCTTCGACATCGCACGTTCGGTCCGTCAGGGATGCCCCCTCTCGTCGCTTCTATACGTATTGACTCTCGAGCCATTATTGCGGAAGCTGGCAACTTTGAGGGGCATCCCGCGAGAATTGGGATGCGGGACGAGCGGGTCTGCATACGCGGTCGACGTCACCATCATAGTGTATAGCCACGAGCACATCGAGCAGGTCGGCGAGACACTGAAAAACTACGAAGCGGTGACAGGAACGAAAATCAACCGGGAAAAGTCAGTGGGCTTGCGACTAGGCACCTGGAGAAGCAAGCCCATGCCGTCCACCAGCGTCTCTGTCGTGGGACGCTGGACCGACGGCCCGGTTGAGTTGCTCGGGGTCTGGTTTGGTCCGGACCTCCAAGTGGAGAAGAACTGGAACGAGATAACGAGTAGGGTGGTCACTCTCGCCCGGCAATGGGCCGAGAGGAAACTGTCCCTAAAAGGTCGGGCGGAGGTGGCGAACACGTACATCGCGTCCGTCATCTACTACCGCCTGACCGTTGTGCCTTGTCCCGACCCTACCATCACCAAACTACAACGCATTCTCTTTCGCTTCTTGTGGAAAGGATGCGTCCCGATGGTCAGGCGATCCATTTGCTGTCAACACCCGTTAAGGAGGACTGGGCATGCCGTGGTTGATGATGCGCAGACACGCGCTGAGACTGCGACATCTCAGGCTCTTCGTAGATGACAGTGAACAGGTGTGGTCGCCGTTTGTGAGGCACGCTCTCCCGCAGTTCGTCTCCATGACCGAACTGCAGTCGTGGATCAAAAAGAGGCCGAGGAAGGGCGAATGGCACCGCGAGTGTCGCGTTGCTCTCAAGCAACTCTGCCGTCCTGGGTCGACCGTGAGTGACTTCAACACAACCAAAGCATTCTATAGGGGATTAGTGGAGGGGAGGTACGACGACGAGCTCGGGGCGAACCTGGACGTCGACGAGGAGTACCTGACCCGCCTGTTCAGGACGACTTTCGGGCCAGGGCCCATGGACAACTTCCAGAGATCCCTGGCCTGGCAGTGCTACCGAGAAGCGCTACCCGTTCGGGATAAGCTCTACAGACACGGCTCGAGAAACACGGGGCCGACCTGCCCGAGATGCGGTCAGAGCGACGAAACCGTTCTGCACGCACTCATGCAGTGTCCAACAATTTCCGACCTGTGGGCTTATGTCGAACAACTGCTGTCACGTGTGGGACGAGTCGGTTTATCAGCTGAGTCTATCGTCAATATTGTCACGCCTCCCTCCTTCAAACGGGAAGGAAGAGCTATTTTCATCATCCTTGTGGCTATGGCGAAAGAAAGTATCTGGTGGACGCGTCTGAAAGGATTGGAGACAAACACTTTCCTCTCTGGTCAATCTCTCATCAACTTCTTCAAGTACCACTTGAAAAGGAAAGTGAGAGTAGAGAGGCAAGTTTTGTCTAGCGAATGTTTTAAAAAAAGATGGGTGAATGTAGCAAGGATGGCACGTATGAATGACGAAGCCACCTTGAGCATAATCCTATGAACCCAGAAATTGAAAACAGAGGGTTACCGACTTGCAAACAAATGTGGTAACATATAACAATATTGACCGAGGTTACCGTGGTCTTTTTCGTAGGCTTTTCTTCCCACGGATAAACCTTACTTGCTTTCCCCTTTACACCATATATCATAACACTGTGATACACGATCCCTATTGATCGTTTTTTTTCCTCTTCCCCTTTTTTTCCCCTTTTTTCTTCTTTTTTCATTTCTCTTTTCTTTTGTTCCTTTTCTTTTTTTTATTTTCTTTTTCTTTTTTCTTTTTTCTTTTATTTATTTATTTTTTTTGTTCTTTTCTTCCCTTTTACGATCCCTCTTGATCGAAAACCTTTCTTTTTTTCATCCCCCAAAAGAAAAGCTCTACCTTGTAACTTGTCCCATCTGTGTGCAGCCCTGTGTGGCCAATAAAGAAACTTATCTATCTATCTATCTATCTATCTATCTATCTATCTATCTATCTATCTATCTATCTATCTATCTATCTATCTATCTATCTATCTATCTATCTATCTATCTATCTGCCTGTCTCTCTGTTTACCTGCCCGCCTACCTGTCTGACTGTCTTTCACCCTCTTTCTGAATATGTTTATGCCATGGAATCTCCCAAAACTAGGCATTATCCATGCCTTAAATGACTACCTATGAAGAAAACCAACCAATATCAATGTAAGTAATCTCAACAAATCATGAATCAACAAACACTTTGCTCTTTAATAGAATGAAAGACAACTCAAAATAACGAGACTGAGATATAGAAAATTCACGTGAAAAACATAAACGCTGCCTGGGAACATATATACATATGTATACATACATACATTCATACATAGATACATACATACATACATACATACATACATACATACATACATATGTACATACGTACATATATATATATATATATATATATATATATATACATACACACACACACACACCCACACACACACATACATATATATGCATACATATATACATGCATACATACATATATACATATATTCATACATACATATACATACATATATAATATATATATATATATATATATATATATATATATATATATATATATATATATAGGCTTTTCTATATGTTTGTATATGTATATATGTATACATATACCTATATACATATTTGTATACATATACATATATATATTCATACATACATGAATACACACGCACACACATGTATATGTGTGTGTACACACAACAAACATAGATAATTCTCTCTACACCTCCCAATATACTTTTTAACGCACGTACACATGGATACATTACCTATATACAGTCCCACACTCATATATATATGCATATATGTATATGTATACACACACGCGCACACACGTACACAAACACATACACACATATAAGTACATGATAATAGTTATGTTTTCAAATAAAAATCATCAACGGAGAGAAAAAAAAAAACTCAATATAAACATGAAGTAACGTATATTTATTCCAACTAAATAATTTGATGCACTTCAAGCATCGTCTGTCGATTTTTCAAACATTATGGTAAAGTATTCAGAGCAATTGAGAATTTATACACACGCACACACACACACACACACACACTCATACACATTTTGATATCTATCTATCTATCTATCTATCTATCTATCTATCTATCTATCTATCTATCTATCTATCTATCTATCTATCTATCTTCTTTCTTTCTTTCTTTCTATCTATCTATTTACATGTATGTACGATGAATGTGTGTGTGCGTGCATGCGCGCATGCGTTTGTGTTTGTTATAAATTCAACGCGGAGTTGGAAAAGTTCCAGTAAATGCTATTAGGTACGCCTTAATATTTATATAAAGAAACAATTTTTGTCCACAATTAGATTTGATTGAAATTAATGCTTTTATTTCATTGAGTGACCTCCACTTTTATCTCTTACACTGGAGGCAACGGAGGTACGCGAGAAGTGAGTACATATATTACACTATTACCATCAATTCAAATTCAACAAGACTTTGTTTTGTTTTTACTCTTAAATCAATATTTCTTATGGAATATACGATGTACTATTTCCACCTTCATATAGATTTCACTTTGTTCTAGCTTCTTCATATTTATACCCAAGACATAATCTTTTATTAGTTTCATAAAATAATTACATAAAAGTCAGTATAATCTTTACAATCTTATTTTCTATTCAATTACAAAGCCGTTAGCATAAACCAAAGGTATTTACTTCTCCCCTCTTCTTCTTCATCTTCTTCATCTTCTTCATCTTCTTCATCTTCCTCATCTTCCTCATCTTCTTCTTCTTCTTCTTCTTCTTCTTCTTCTTCTTCTCCTCCCCTCCTTCTCCTCCCCTCCTTCTCCTCCCCCTCCTCCTCCCCTTCTTCTTCTCTTCTTCTTCTTCTCCTCCTCCTCTTCTTCTTCTTCTTCTTCTTCTTCTTCTTCTTAATCTAATATACCTACTTTGTTATGGAAATAGAAACAGTTTGTATTTAAATACAGTTATTTTTACATGCAGCATTTAATTAAAAAAAAAGTCTAATAATTTTCTTTGCACCCGCATGGCTTCTTTAAGTCCGTTCCTATTATCTACAAAGATGAAAGACAAATTTTCTCACGTAGTACCTGCTTCCAGAGATTTTGTTTATCATCTCTGATAACTTTTTACTTCTCATTCTATTCTATTTCCATTCTATAACTTTAGTACTGCCACTTAAATTTTTCTTTTATACGGGTCTATATAATAACCAAGCTCCTAACTCACTGATCCTCCTGTATTTTCTTTCATCCAAAGCCAGGAAATGATCGAAAAAGAACGCCAGTGTAACCAGGAGAACCCTCGAAGCTATATACACTATACATGCTTTCATTCTGAGATATTAACTGAAAAATGCAATGTCTATGCTTAAGAACATTTAGGATTTAAAGGAAATGACATAAACATGATAATAAAATGGGAAATAATATTCTGGGTACTCACTTATATAAACACTTCCAGAATATTCTCCATTTGCATCCCAGAAAAATACATCATTATCACGCAAATAAGATCATATCACGCTACAGATTATATCGACCACAGTGTTCAACTGGTATTTATTTTATCGACCCCAGAAAGATGAAAGGCAAAGTTGCCCCCGGGGACATCCGAATCCAGAACATAAAGACAAAACCAATCAAATATTACAATAAAATATGTAAATTGTGCACTGCGATTTTGTTTTCTATGTCCCTCCATTTTTTCAGTTAATTTCTACCTGTATTTACAATACAAATAATCACAAAAAGTTTAGTATAGAGCGTAACCCGTGAAACAGTCTATTGCAACATTAATACCATGTCTTGTTAGGTCCTATCTTATTTATTTTCAATATAGTGTATATTTTTGTACATATTTTAATATTTTTCTAATAATATTTTTCTAATATGTAAAACAGCAGTTTATACCAAATGTATCTAAAGACTTCAACAAACCGGATTCTTTATATTCTAGCCAACTATGATGGTCTTAAAATAACTCGACTAAAAAGAAGTAAATATAGAATGCTTCCGATTTTTCGTAAATAAAATTGTTCTTTCTCAAATAATAGTTACACATGAACTTTAAAACTGTCATGTACAATTGTAAACATAGATGTCAAGGAAGTTAATCCACGGTATATCTCTTTTTATATGTTCGCCAGGAATTAAAACTTTTTATCTCCTTACTCTACGTATATAAAAAAATAAAAACGAAACAAAGATACTTCGGAAAAATATTTTTTATAGGACTTTTTCTATACTTCTGACGAAGAGCTCCGCTCGAAACGTGAAATCCTCTTTCTTTTCTTTACTTTCCTGAGCGTACTTATTCCACGTCCTCGCGTTGTTGTTTTTTCTTGTTTATTCTTGCTTGTTCATGTTTGGATTAACTATATATATACATACATACATAATATATATATATATATATATATATATATATATATATATATATATAATATATATATATATGTATGTATATATATATATATATATATATATATATATATATATATATATATATTATATAATATATATGTATATATATATATTGTGTATATATATATGTATATATATATGTATATACATACATATATATATATATATATATATATATATACATATATATATATATATATATATATATATATATAATATATAGTATATATATATATATATATATATATATATATATATATATATATATATATATAATATATATATATATATATGACTCACCTGAACAACACCCATATGGACGCAGAGGTGAAAATAAAAGATTTCACCATTGTTCGTGCGGATCGCACAGACCGAAATAAGGGAGGGACAGCCATCTTTATCCATGACTCCTTTTCACTTGATGCCAAGGACACATTTTCCAATACCTACTGTGAATCGGTATCAGTATACAACAAAGCCAAGGACATAACCATTGTTGGTCTTTACAGGCCTCCCCAGGCACCTCTAAAGTACTTTGAAGAGTGCCTTAGCAAAGTCAAGTCCTTCCTTCGGAAGTACCACTCCGGAAACATAATAGTGATGGGTGATTTTAACCTCCCTCATGTGAACTGGCCCACAAATACTCCGAAGTTGGGCAAGTGCTCTACATCAGATAGGGCAGCAGCAGAACTGCTCTTTAATCTGATGGATGAGTATTTCCTGACTCAGCTAGTGCTTGAACCAACGAGACAGAATAAAACGATCTTGGATCTGGTACTGACCAATCACTCTAGCTACGTTCACAGCATTTCAGTCGAAAAAAACTCTCCTCTCAGACCACGACATGGTACTCTGCAATCTTAATTCCCGACGTATAAAAACCAAACCAGCCAATCCCACTCCATGGCACCCATTTGACAACATAAATTTCCACAAAGCGGACTGGGGAACAATCAGAAAGGATCTGTCTTCCATCGACTGGTCTTTTACTCTCAATTCCCCTCATATTGAGACCGCGTGGCAGCACTTTGAAACCATTGTCACCGACACATGCTCTAAACACGCTCCCAAGAAATCTACTAACACAAACAGAAAACCGGCTCCCTAAAAAGAAAAAAACACTCATCAGGCGCATCAAAAGACTCAACAAAAAAATCAACCAATTAAAATATTCCCACACGCAACATCCACATTCAACAACAATGAAAAGACTGGAGCTGGAAAAACTTCATCTGCAGACTAACATGAAACCTCCATTGAAAATCAAAGAGCTGTGGAGGAACAATGGGTAATCAAAAACATCAAACAGAACCCAAAAGTGTTCTATTCTTATGCAAATAAGCATAGAACCACTGTCTCACCTATTGGGCCATTGATTGATGAAAACGGCATTCCCCAACACGATGCTAAAGAAATGGCAGAAATACTGCAGAAACAATATTGCTCTGTCTTCAGTGTTCCCACTGATATTGATGTGAGGGAAACGAACGAAGCTGACTCCCAACACAAAATCGCAGACATAACCTTCACTGCCACCGACATCGTAGCAGCAATAAATGAGGTCAAACATTACTCTGCTGTAGGCCCTGATAGATTTCCCGCCAGTCTCCTGAAGGAATGTAGATATCAACTTGCAGTCCCTCTGACCAACCTCTGGAGAAACTCGTTAGACGCAGGTTATATACCGAAAAAGTTTCTATCCCAGTCGGTCATCCCGGTTTTCAAACAGGGAAACAGATCCCTCGCAGTCAACTATCGCCCAATCTCACTCACCTCCCACATCATTAAAGTGTTGAAAGAGTGTTAAGATCAAGGATAGCTGACTTCCTGGAGACCCACAAACTCCTAAATTCAAATCAACATGGCTTTCGCTGTGGCAGGGACTGTCTAACACAGCTCTTACACCACATTGAAGATGTACTCAAAGCCTTGGGAACAGGTTCGAACTCTGACGTCATATACCTTGACTTCAGTAAAGCGTTCGACAGGGTAGACCATAACATCCTACTCTCAAAATTGGCAAATGTTGGAATCCGTGGAAAAGTTCTACACTGGATTCAGTATTTCCTAGCGAATAGAACACAACATGTTGTAGTTGATGGAGTCCACTCAAACCCAGCAAAAGTCACCAGCGGTGTTCCCCAGGGAACTGTTTTGGGTCCGCTACTCTTCATAATTTATGTAAACGACCTTTCCAGTGTCGTACATCACTGCAAAGTGAAAATATTCGCCGATGACACTAAGCTCCAGCAAATCGTCAATGAAGAAGCAGACCGAACTCAACTCCAGTCTGACCTATATGCTGTGAGTCAATGGGCAGACAGAAACAAAATGCAACTGAATGAGGGAAAATTTGAGCTGATGCATTTTGGAAGAAATTCCTCACTAAAACAACCATACTCTCTTCCTTCAGGGGAACCGCTCACAGCCTCTAACAATATCAGAGACCTGGGTGTAATTGTTGATGACGATCTCAGTTGGAGTGCACACATCAACAAGAAGGTCGATACAGCTCGTAGGATGAGTTCCTGGATCTTAAGAACTTTCCGGTCCAGAGAACAAGGTGTCATCATACCACTTTTTTCATCCTTTGTACGGCCACACCTTGAATACTGCTGCCCACTGTGGTCTCCTCACACAAGACAAAACATCTCCAGAATTGAGTCACCCCGAGGGCTCTCACTAAACAAATTGAAGGCATGGCTGCTCTCGACTATTGGGATCGCCTTAAAGCCTTGAAACTTTACTCCCTCCAGCGTCGCCGTGAGCGGTACATCATTTGTACGATGTGGAAAATATACCGCCAACTTTGCCCAAACGACCTAAACATTAGCTTCAAGGTTCATCCGAGACTTGGACCACGGGCTATACGTCCCCTGCCAAATTCAAGATCACAACACACATGTACACTGCAACATAATTTTTTTCCTCAACAGGCCCTGCCCTATTTAACATTGTCCCGAGGGAGATCAAAGAGGAAAAGGATCCCATCAACTTCAAACAGAGTCTGGATAGATTCCTTCAAAGAATACCAGACAAGCCACCCATAATTGGATACAACTCACCCAACAAGAACTCACTTCTTGAACAAAACTGGATACAACTCACCCAACAAGAACTCACTACTTGAACAAAACTTGACTTAAACAGGATTCGAATAATCCTATCAGGTGGTGCTATTAAGTTAGACATGGCCTGGACCAATCTCTGGTCGAAACATATCTAAGTTTTATCTAAGTTTTATATGTATATATATATATATATGTGTATTTATATATATATGTATATACATATATGTGTATATATATATATACATACTATATATATATATATATATATATATATATATATATAAGGTAAATAAGAAAATGGAGAGGATATAAAATCGACAAAACCATACGAATCGATTTTAAATATCTCCATTTTCTTATTTGCCTTATAAATCCTGGGTAAATTTCCAGTTTACCCCCGACTTACTCAGTATTCAAATGCAATATTGCCATGCAACAGCAAGCAATTGGTTAAAAATACGTAGGCACACATCCAGTAGTATATTGGATATTTAGTATCCCTTAGGTGGTTTCTTAACCCCTAACTCATACAGACATACACCCCCCCACATATATATATATGTCTGTATGAGTTAGAGGTTAAGAAACCACCTAAGGGATACTGGATGTGTGCCTACGTATTTTTAACCAAGTGCTTGCTGTTGAATGGCAATATTGCATTTTTATGGTTTTGTCGATTTTATATCCTCTCCATTTTCTTAGTTACCTTATAGATTCATATAATCTTTACTTTGTAAATTATTAGATTTTATCATTTGTGAATTTTTTTCTCCGTTGATTTCGTTTATATATCTTTTTGCATTTTGTCATTCATTCGCATTTGTTTACGTCCACTTTTAACTATAGTTTTTTATTCGAATATATTTATTTGTCATTCTTTTCATTATTATATCATCACTAGTAAATATTTTAATTTTCATTCCTACATATTATTAATTTATATGAAGGTTTATAGGCTAAGTCACGTTTGAATTTAGTTTTGTAAATTTTTTATTTTTTATTTTTAGTCAATGAATTTTTTAATTTTTAATCAATTAAATTATGGCTTGCACAGCAAGGTTCGGCGAATTTATTTGCACATACGCATACTTGTCTGTTAATTATTATCGTAACTGTTAAAATATTAAAATATAGAAATTGGTATTGAATTATAATAAAGTTATTTAGAGACCTGATGATTGGGCTTACATTTAAGAAATGTTCCTGTAAAAGACTGCGTGTTTAAGGAACGGTAAAAGAACCTCAAGAAACACGTGTAGCAGAGAAATTTAGAAATGATTAGTAAGTACTAAAATAAAATTCTTTCATGTGGTGTGATGTATATTAGGATTTGATGTTTTGCATGAGGACTTCTATCTCTAAATAACAAATATTTCCTTAATGAGAATAATTCATTTTATTTGAATCCCTGTGATGCCGGAATTTTTATTCCCTGATAAATAAAATAATCTATATATATATATATAAAAATTATAATTTAGGGTATCTAAGAGATACCTCCACGCTGGAAATAGCAGCCAAAACTTGACTCTAAAACCACATTAAATGTTCATACAGCACTAGAAGAGAAGACAAAAGGACAAGATGAACTAGCAAAAAATTACTGGATAATTCCAGATCCTGGATTTCTGACTTTGCATAAGAAATACTTTGCTTCATCAGTGGTATATACACAGATAGTTACATAAATACACACATATATATACATATAACATACGAATACTTACATATATTACGAAAATTTATATATATATATATATATATATATATATATATATATTATTATTATTATTATATTATATTATTATATTATTATATTATTATTATTATTATTATTATTATTATTATTTGAGGGAATAAAATCCAAACTTACAAGGAAAAAATTCAATTTAGAAATACTAAATCAAATTTCACATAATATATAAAAAATTAGAAAAAAACCTACCTTTTATCAATTCAAAATGAACAATTAAATTACACCATCTAGAAAATTACATATAATAGAAAAATTAAAATTAAAATAACAATAAAATGTCAAAGATTAAGTAAATTGAAAAAAATAATAATAAAAACGTGTATAATAGGTAGAAAAGCGACACGTGTTTCGTGGCTATATTTAAGAAATGATTATAGTAGTAGAGAAATCACTTGCATATAAATATAGTCCCTCATCAGTTTAACAATAAACTATAACAATAAAATAATTAATTAATAAATATATTTTAATATATATATATATAAAAGATTTGTTTTATTTATATTCCTGAGCGCCATACTAATACAATTGTTTGTTTGTACTCCACCTGCCTTCGTCTTTTGTTTATTTTCATAAAGCTTCCCGTTATATATATATATATGAAAATACTAAATATACATAAGTGAAAAATAAAATAATACTTAAATAATTAAATACTTTAAAATTAAATAAAATACACAAAACTACTACAAGTCATTAAATTGTAATCAAAATAAGAAATGGTTCAAATATAGACAAACTCCTTAAATAAGCTAACCATATAATAAATATACATGCTTAGTATCTATAGATTTAATATAACAATCTATAACAAAGTTGACTGAATAGCAAATAATACCTAATTAACTTAAAATTTAATATTACAAATACATAAGCCACCTAATAATAAAATAATATATTGTCTGCCGAAATTAAATTAAATGTAATGCGTTCCTAAACACCAAGTTTTGAAGTGATTCTTTCTCACGACAGTAGACTCACCATGGCAAGCATTCAAAACATCTTCATCATGGACGGCAACACATTGAAGTTTTAAAGGCTGACGCAAATTTTTTAGCTTGATGTAACAGAGAATTCCTAAACACCCGCTCCTGTAAATTTTAATCCCCTTCTAGCCCCATTTAGACCCCTTTTCACATTTTGGTTAATATAACCCGATTTCATTCGGGTCTATTCGGGCCACATTTTATAAGATGAGGAATCACGCCTTTCATTTGAGGAAAAAAATAGTTGCCATGCAAACTCGCCAGCACTTTTAACATAGGTGTGCATATTTTCAGCTAAGCCGACCACAAAATGCATACACACACACACACACACACACACACATATATATATGTGTGTGTGTGTGTGTGTGTACGCATTATATATACAATGTATACAAATTATATATTTATATATACATATATATATAAATACAGATATATACACTTTGTATATATACATTATATATACATATTTATATATAGAACACACACACATATATAAATTAACCCAATAAATATCTGATTCATAATATTTGTTCTCATGATTGTGTGGTGGTTGTGGAGATAATAATTCTCTCTATGAATGCAGACAGACGTGGAGAGAGAGAGAGAGAGAGAGAGAAAGGATGTAGGAGAAAGAGTGAATGCGGTGGGGGAAAGATAGTAGACGCTGCCAAACGACGTTATAGAGAGAAAGTGAAAGGAAGGTAGAAAGAGAGAAGAGAGAGAGAGAGAGAGGAGAGAGAGGAGACGAGAGAGAGAGAGAGAGACGGAGGAAGGCAGGCAGATAAGAGAATGAGAGAAGACTTGTCAAAGTGTGCGTTTTTTGCCCTAGTAACCACACCTTTTAAGATAGGGATTTCTAACGTAGCCCACTCACATCCTCACCTCATTTTACATGTCCCTGTAAATTGCGGAGTCATTCCGACGGGATCTAGTAGCCTTTAACCCGTTCCAATGCCAAAACCAGACTAAATTTCAATTACACGATTCGGTTCACTTAAAGACAGTGTAAAATACCCTTGATCAAAAGAGGTACCTGGCAGTATCGAACCCGAAATCACGAAGTGGCAGAACAAACTTTTCAACTACAAAGTCACTGAAAGAGAAACGCTATGTGTGTAAAAGAAACACAATTGCTTTTGGTTAGGTTTATGTCAAGATAGGAAGGAGACACAGCACAAAAGAAATGACAAGCTTTCAATAGAGGTTTACAACGGTTAAGACTTTAAGGCAGTATTTGGCTATCACAACAAATTTATAAAGATTCCTCACGACCAATACCAACAACGAATTAATTATTTTCAATTTACAATAGCCGATTTAGAACGACCCTGCCATTTTGGGCAGCGCGATATGCATATCTATCTATCTATCTATCTATCTATCTATCTATCTATCTATCTATCTATCTATCTATCTATCTATCTATAATATATGTGTGTATATATAATATCATATATTCATATAATATATATAACATTTATGTACACACATAATATTGAATAAATATTTGTGCGTGTGTAAGGTATATACATACACACATGTATACTATCATGCATTACATTATATCAATATTACATAGGATTTGTCAGTGTACCGTGAGAAAGGGAATCTGGCGTTTTTGTGAAGACTATTTCATATTTATTGTCTTGAATAACACCAGTTCACGATGAAAAGACTGTCAACAATGGGCGACACACCTGCCGCTGCTGCCGCTGCTGCCGCTGCTGCCGCTGCTGCCGCTGCTGCCGCTGCTGCCGCTGCTGCCGCTGCTGCCGCTGCTGCCGCTGCTGCCGCTGCTGCCGCTGCTGCCGCTGCTGCTACTACTGCTACTACTACTACTACTACTACTACTACTACTACTACTACTACTAGTGAATATTATTTTCATTTCTAAAGGCAGCAAGTTAGCTGAATTATGATCACGTCGGACGAAATGCATAGCAGTATTTCGTTCGTCTCTACGTTCTGTGTTCAAATCCCTCCGTGGTCGACTTTGCCTTTCATCCTTCGGAGGTCGATAAAATAAGTACCTGCAGAGCACTGGGGTTGATTCAATTGACTTAGCTCCTTCTGCCCTTTTCCAAGTTTTGCTCTCAAATTCTTCGTCGCAGTTTTCAAGGTTCAAATAACTACTTGGCAGAGTTTTGATCTTGTTAATTTCTTTGTTTCATCATTTGAGGATTTCATATATTGATTCGGTATAACACTACGTTTTCTTTTTCCTTTTCGTGTTGACTCTGGTGTCGAATGGGTTTGTCACATCGATTACAATATGTTCTTATTAGCAACAGTTACAATATCTATTCTTTTTTCGGTTTAAGAGAATGCCATAACAACCTAACTTCATTTTCGGAGTCCCTCACCTCCATTTGTAAGACATGATCTGGCAAAATTTCTTGTCAATTATTGTATCAAGCTCATGATGTCTACGTTTTGTATTCATTCTGTGCTAACTGTGGATATTCCGTACGATGAGAGCTATAGTCTCACCAAAAGCATCATATATTTTATATCTTGGGGATAAGTCCGACCGATTTATCATTCTTTTGGTCCAGTTTACCTTTAAAATCTCTTCGTGTGCTGTTATAATCACTTCTTTAGTCTCTTTCTCCAACACACCTTTTTTTTTGTAGCCATAGATAACTTTGTCATTTCTTATAGATTTAGTCTTTTTCCAAAAACGTCGAATGAAGATTCTTTTCTTCAAAATTTGCTTTTCTCTTTTCCACATTCCCCCGTTTCGTCTTTTTGGATTTCTGTATTCTGTAAATAGACCTTCACTTACTTGCTTAAAGAGTATTTTTCTTTTTCTTCTAGATAAGAACCTAGAATTATGTTCTCTAGTTCCTCTACTTCTTTAACACTCAGTAACCCTCTTCCTCCTGTTCTTTTTCATAATAACCGGTCCACATCCGATTGGGGACTCATGCTACTGTGCACCGTGAGCCCCCTCTTCATTTTCTTGTTGATATCCTTCTGCTAATTCTTCCTACATTCAATACTTCCTACTCTATATCTTATAAGTCATACTGATTTCAAGTTCATTGCTTGCATGATGTTTCCTGCATTAAGTTTCGTTTTTAAAATCTTTATTCCACAAAAATATCTTTTGCTGACGGTTTTCTTCATTTCTATACTTTTGTTAATATCACTTTTTAGTATTTATTGCCACATTCTTATATGTTTCTTCTGTGTTTATTGATTTTATATGCTCATCATTGGGGAGATCTATTCCTGTACTTTCTATGGATGTTACCCACTTGATACCTGCTATGTCATATTTCGCGATTACAAATGCCATGCCAGTGTCATTTTACACTTTGCTCTAAAACATTCCTTTGCCAAAAAGCTTTAAATCATTCATAAATAGATGATTTCTTTCCCAATGAATACCTCCCCTTAACTTTGTTCAGTAGCATCGACAAAAGGATCAGTGCCTTTATAAACAATATAAGAGAGAATCTGTATTCTTGAATCCTCTTTTTATCAGTATATTTGATACTCTTTTCCCTCCAGATGTTAACGCTGTTCTTCAATTCAGCATTGCATTTTCTAACAGGCATCTTTTTGAAATCTTGGGACCGCTCGATCCCAGAGTGTGGAACTAGGTATGACACTTTTCTATAATCGATCTACGCGATGCATAATTGTGTGACTCTCCTTAAGACTATCTTGTCAAATATTAATTAGTCTTTCCTTCCTTCGTTCTTCATTTTGACAGCCTTGCTGCTCATTAGACATCAAGTGTTTCTCATAAAGGTGTTGGTATACTTCCTCTGCAATTATCACTCAGGAAGTTTCACATGAATTGTAGACATGTAATGGTTGGTAATTAGAACTAGCGTTTCCTTTCAATTTATCTTTCGTTATGAAGTAGGTTCTTTCTTTCTCCGTTTGCCACAGTAGTACATAACTCTTTGACATGCATTCATTTATTTACATTTCTATGGTTTCATGGAAAATTGTAAAAACTTTCAGCCAGTAACCATGAAGATCTGATCCAGCAGCTTTCAGCTTGCCTACATTTTCTTTATTTACTTTCGAATATATGCCTTTGCGCTTCAACATTTGCAACTTGCTGTATGCACTGTGTTTTGTTATCGGGTTCGACAGTTCTCCACACTCAGTCATAACTTACTTTTTCCACTATTCGGTCTTATGTTATAATTTGCCTCACTTTCTTGAAGAATATCAAAACGAAGTTTCTACTTCGATTAAAAAAGTCGATTTTCCTTGTATTTGTTGTCACTCTCTTCGCACCTTCTTGTTTTGGCTGCTTTCGTCTTTACTCTTTGCTTAGTTCTTCGACCATTATCCCCTTTACATGATGCATTCCCTGTAATCTACTTTCCACCTCCTCTTCCTTTAATTTACTCTACTTCTATTGGTCCAGCTCACGTATATATTTCTTTCTTTCCTTTTCCCCAAACACTTTTGAAACTACATAAACATTTACTTATAAAAATTTTGTTTTATCCTCACTTTCGATGTTCTGCTTTAATCTCAGTTCAACTCATTGTCTTCAAATCTGGAAAAATAACAAGTACAGGAATGCCTCCAGTTCTTTTAGTTTCTGCCTCAATTTTCAAGGATTTCTTAAAGACTGTCCGTACCAAAATCCCTTCCCTCTTGTAAGCACCTTCATGTCCTTGTTTCAAATGCGAGCGTTGGTTCTTCTAGTCAGCAACCATGACGCATCACTCTGCTTCTCTGAAGAGTTATTGTCATCCACCTGGCTTTGGTTAGTTCTTGTAATTCTTGGTGAATGTCTCTCTGTATTTCTCCAATTCTAAATCAGAGTCATAGTATTTTTTCTTGCTAGCTGTTGTTCTCTGTATTTAAAGATTCCCACATCATTTTCAAATGCTTAGCATAGTTTTCCTGCATCTTCTCTTCCTTGGTTCTCTCTTCGCAATTAACATCCACTTGCTATCCTGCTGTGGATATGGTAGTGGACTGCCATATACATTATAACGTACAAGCAACTATAGAATCAGCTTGAATGGCCATTGACTATTTTGAATGTGTTCGTCCTTTACTAGATTTTGTTTTCCGTTCTGAATGTTGTCCAGATATAGAACCCTGCGCTCTGAGCAGGCTCTGTGCAGTTGCCGAATTTGCTCGGTCATTTTTTTCCCTCCTTCGTGTTCATCCATTCTTTTCGTTTCGTATGGAGTGGCGCCAAGAAGGAGCGTCTTGTGCAGGATTGTAGTGTTCTACATTTTGAGCTTACAAGATGAGTTATGAAGAAATTGAAAGGAGAGAATTAAATAAAGGAACTGAAATAGTTAACATAATTCACTCCTCCTCCTCCTCCTTCCCTCCTTCCTTCCCTCCCTCCCCTCTCCTTCCCTCCCTCCCTCCCTCCCCCACAACATCCTCCACCTTCCTCCCTCCTGCCCCCTCCCCCTCCTGCCCTCCTCCTCCTCCTCTTCCTCCTCTTCCCCTTCTTCTTCTTCTTCTTCTTCTTCTTCTTCTTCTGTTGTTGCTAATGAAATTACATACGTATATATCCAAATCAGCTATGGGGATCTATCTAGAGTGTATATAAAATTGATAATTTTACGATTTTTACTATTTTATTAAACAGATTGCCTTTATAGTCTGTTTTTCAACCTCTCATTTCACTTTCTCATTTATTAAACCCACTTCCTGTTTCATCTTTAAACATAAATACACATCATCGTCATATAGTGCCGCCAGGCAAACTTAGACAGCAATTTTCATTTTATCTTCGGATTATAACAATTATGATTTTAGAGAGCAAATCAAAATACTTTTACGTTTCCCTATTTTATAACTTTCATTGTTTCAGGGTTATTTTAATAATTTTCCGTTTCTATTTCATGAAATTATTTCACTATTTCTTTATTTCTTTATTTATGTTTTTCTTATCAATCTTTCTTATAAATGGTAAAAGCTATTTCACTTACGGTTTCATTTCCATTTCATATTTCTATAACTTTCGATGTATATTATTTTACTTCTTGTTTATCTTAACCTTTTCTACAAATGTTACAAAACTATTTCAGTTTATTTATTCCAATCTTCTTTATATATTTATTTAAGAAAAAATAAAATTTATGAGGATCTGGTAAGTGACTTGAATCTAAATGATTTCGTTATATATTTAGATCATTCTTATAAATGCTTAAAAGATATTTCAATGACTTTTCCAGTTCACGTCTTTCTTGGAAATGTTAAAAATAATACTTTATGTACATCATTTGTTAAGGGAACATTGGCTGCGACGAATGGTCACATTCAGGCTTTGCGGTTGTATGTGGTTGACAAGCTGAATCGAAAGTGTCAAAAGTGGAATTATTTCCGCGAAAAGTAGAATTGCTATTAGTAGTATTGCATAATAATTAGTATTAAAATAAATTTACAATTTGAACCCACACAGAGCGTCAAAGCAACAAAACTTACTGAAATAATTTTATATTGAATCAGAACAATTAATATTTATGCCAACTTGAAAAATAAATTAAAGTGCCAGTTCAAAAGCTATAATCTTTCTTTGGCATTTGTTATTGCAGCTCTTATAGCTGACACAGCTGCAGGTCAATTAGATCGCATTATTAATAAAATAGATAATTAAATACTTCAGAAAATTTATCGAAGGATGGATGCTAGTTCGTTTGTTGCTGCGATGGAAAACTATTGCTATCTCTTCTCACTTCTCCATCACCAGTGTTGCCAAATAGTTTGTAGTTACACACTAAAGAAAGAGGTGCCCACGAAACATCGGAACCTACAATGATGCTGTTCCTTTGGTGGTAACCCCGACAATCACCTGGTACACAGAGCTCACCCCCACTCTCTCTCTCCCCACTAAATTCTACTCCTCTTGTATAGTAATAATGGGTGACGGCTTGGACAGAAGAATATAGCAAACGCACTCTGATTGCAATAAATTTCTATAAATATTGTTCCAGAGGCTACAGGTTGAAATCAATGTTGCCAGAAAGCGTCAGCGATTGATGCAGCAGTAAGCATTCGATGTGCAAATGAAGATCCCAAGGCTCCGACCTCGCAACATCGCATAAATTATGCTTTAAGTTCGACTTCCTCGACAATCATGATGATGATGGTGATGATGATGAGTAACATGTGTAACACAGAGGCATAGAGGAAGCAGCATTTACTCACTTAACCCACAGCTTCAAAACAAAATTCCTGCAGTGTTGACATCTTGAAATTGTGGGGTATGATGGAACGCAGGCTGACCGAAGACATCATGTACCAGAACAACGAGACGGATATAACAGCTTAAGATTTAGAAACAGCTTGAGCTCGATTGATTGAATCTATATTATAACTTTATGCTGCAAAGGCCAGGCATTGCTGCTTTGTTAGATAGTACACGTGGAAGCAAATATAGAACAAGTGCTTCCGATATTGAGTCCTGCACAGTAGTCGGTCTTCGGAAAGTGTTCTCAGTTTAAGAAATAAAAAAAGGCTTAAATACCAGTGAAGGTACCGGTAAGCGATACGTCATCAACATACGACTTGAAAAAAGATTGCTTTTGTCCCAGAAACGTTGGAACTTCAGCCGTCATTCTGAATTATATTTCCAACGCAAAGTTCCTCTGAACGTAACTGCCGAACGGAAATGTTGGTCCGCAAGTTTATGCTGCACAAGCATATCATACGAAAGATCAAACGTTCTTATCTGCTATGATAAATTATTTTATCACTGGCTTGCTTAATTAATATTGCTGTGAATCTAAACGACGTTAAAAATCATAAAATCACCAAGAAGAAGAAGAACAACAGCGCTACCAATAACAACAGAATTAGCTACAGCAGTAACAGCAGCCATAAAACAACTGAATATCACACTGGAAAATTTAGTTCTCAAGTATCATTACCCAAATAAACATGTCCAATACAATCCCGTCTGCCATTGCTCTTGAATTTGCTCATATTTGAAGACGCTACTTGAACATGGGTCAAAAATTGCTAACAGTAGAATCTTATTCTTCGTTATTGATTTAAATATAAATGGGGCTGCTCAAAAGAATATGATAATGCAATGATTAAAATAACGATTTTCCTTAACACATGCAAGAGGCCATACATTTGGTTTCGAGGCAGAATAGCCGATGAGATAGACTCATGGACTGCTTTAATATACTCTTTAGTTTATTTTATATTTTGTGAACAATACAATTATTGGGTATAGGTTTTCATCAGGTCAATGCATAGTTCAGAAAATTTACAGCGGCGAAAATGACAAGGAATAGTATGAGCAATGTGATTTGAATAAATAGCAAAGGAGAAAGTTTTTGTCCCAGTATATCGATGAAAAGAGCCTTTTCACTTACTTAATCGATGTTTAGATCTTCCGGCTTTGTTATGTAGTTAGGTAGGAGTAAGATACAACCACACATATACAGAGATACACCACACGAAAACATGCATACTCGAACACACGAACACACACACACACACGCACACACACACACACGCACACACACACACATGTTCAGAAACTATACACTTATGTATGTGTATCCGGAGAGAGAGAAAGAGAGATGTGAATGTGTACGCATGTGGGCGTTTGTGTTAAGAATGTTAAGTTATGAAATTAGAATACAAGAAACCTTTAGCGAAGAAAGTACTCAATACCGGATATATATAGTCAAATAGATATTGTGTAAGCATATGCATAGATACACACACACATATACATACATATATATATATATATATGCATATACATATATATACACATACATGCATAGATACACACACATATACATACATATATATATATGCACATACATATATATACGCATACACACATACATACATACATAGTGGCTGCCCCCTCGTTATCGAGTATGGCCATTGCACGAAGCTTAATCAATGTTGTTATCGTGCAATGCCTGTGCAAGAAGATTTTTTTAAAGTTAGGAAAGGCTGTGCACTGAGTCAATCCCACTCACTAAGCAACAGCAGCCATAATCTGAAAAGAAGAACAAGTCAACATCATCGGTTACCACTGAGCCGCAGGTTTTATGTCGGAATTATCCCAGTTACCTGAGTTACCTTCTCCTAGAAGGATGCCTTAACAAAGGCTAGGAGTCCTTCACTCCCAATGGTTTAACCGCGCGATCGGGCATTCAGTCCGATTATTTCTGTTTCTGCGCATGATACAGCCTTAAGACATTTATTGGATGGCCGTTGACTCTCAAGAGTTCCTCCGCCCTTTGACGAGTTTTGTTTTTCATCCCGCAGGGTGTCCAATAAACACCCTCCTCACCAAGCAAGCTTGGTGGGGTTGCCGGTTTAGTCGCCGACGACCCGACCATGCAACAGGTTGTACTGGGTTACATGTTACCAGTAGCACTCGAAAGTGACCTGACATAACATACATACATACATACATATATGATATATGTATATAATTTCTTTTTATTTTTTACCTATTTCAGTCATTTGACTGTGGTAATGCTGGAGCACCGCCTTGAGGAGTTTTAGTCGAAGAAATCGACCCCAGGACAAGTTCTTTGTAAGCCTAGTACTTATTCTATCGAGCTCTTCCGCCGAACCTCTAGTTTACGGGGAACATCGGTTGACCAGTGATGGTGGAGGGACAAACACAGACACAAATACATACACATGAATACATAATTACACACACACTCACATAAACACACACATATATATATATATACAACGTCGCAGGCATGGTTGTATGGTAAGAGGCTTGTTTCCCTATCACATGATTCCGGGTTCAGTCCTACAGCGTGGCAACTTGGGCAAGTGTCTTCTACTATAGCCTCAGTCCGACCATAGCCTTGTCAGAGAATTGTGAATTTAGTAGACGGAAATTGAAAGAAGCTTGCCGTATATATATATATATATAGATATATATATATATATATATATTATAATATATATATATATAATATATATTATATTATATATATATATATATATATATATTTACAAAAATAAATTTACAACCCAGGTATTAAGGTTTTAAATATTGAACTTTATATCTTTAACTTTTACATTATCAAAGCAAAGGATTAAATCCAATAAAACCAAAACTAACTAAACTACCAACACATCCTGTGCCTACCTAACAAATGGCACAGACCTAAACATGCATACTTTCTTGCATGAATAAATTCTAAACAATAACATAACCTCAAAGTTAATCAATAAAAAGTTCTCCAGAACACTTCTCCAAAACAACCAACACTAAAACCTAATTATCACGCCACTCCAGCCCACACACCCCAAAAAGACTTTAACCCAACAAAGACGATATCAAACCACGATTAAATCTAATGACTCGCAGTCTGACGATGGCTTAACTGGCCGAAATTTCGAGGTCACTGTCAATAATATTCTTGTTCAAGAATAAACACACACACACACACACACACACACACACACACACACACACACACACACACACACCACACACATATACATACATATACATGTTCATATATATATATGGATGAATATGGCAATGATATAAGTATATGCATATCAGTCCTCTCTCTTATTGTATTTCGGGATGGTGTGTCTCAACACACGATTTCAAATTAAGAATCTTGCAAAACGAATTGATAAACGTATATTAAGATATGTATATATATATATATATATATATATATATATACTATATATATTATATATATATATATCTATTATGCTATATGTATATATACATATATATATATATATATATATATATTATAGCATATATACATATATACACACACCCACACACACACACACTACACACACACACACACACCCACACACCCACCACACACATATATATATATATATAATATATATAACTGAAAGAAAATGAAATGAGTGACATTCTTATTTTCAAATCACCTCAAATGTTTCGACACATTTATACATCCATAGTATATTATCGTCCATCGAAGGTGCAAAATGTGCCTCCTCAGGTAGTTTTTGACGTTCAATATGTAGCCGACAATAGTGGACGTGCTTTGCGTATCTATCTATCTATCTATCTATCTATCTATCTATCTATCTATCTATCTATCTATCTATCTATCTATCTATCTATCTATCGACAGACGTGTTGTCACATCGACTCCGAAGGTAATAGTTTAATTTGACTATTTATAGCCCATATTTTATGTACATTTTTGTAAATAAGGTGTGTAAGGCACCCAACTTTCGTTTGAGTGCTTTTCCAAGGTAGGAATTTGCCCCTAGTGGCAGTTTCAACCCTTTTTAATTTGTGTATTTTTCTTCTCGACATTTTTTAATGTCGAGAAATTTTATTGTAGAACGCTGGTCGCGTTCCTTTATGGACCAGCATTTTCCTAGACTTGAAACGCTAGGAGAAAAAAAAAGAACTTATGCACGCACACACATTCGACAAAGACAAACCTGAGTGGCGTGGTAGTGAATGCTGCAACCACTTGCGGTAACAACCCTGTCACCACCACCACCACCAATAACAACAACAACAACGAGACTACTACTGCTACCACCACCACCTCCACCACCACCACCACCACAACGACCAACATAAATGATAAAAATGAAACTCACGCGAATACTATTAACAAAAACAACAACAACAAGAACAACAACAAAAATGAAATAAATATTTTACCATCTAATAGTGAAGTTATTAATATAACAGAATCAACAGCACCTGTAAAAGCCACGTACAAGAATATTTCGGATACAACAACAACAAAAACACACAACGACAACAACTGCCTGAATATAACGGTAAATTTTGCTGACGCCAGGGCAGTCCTTTCAAACGCGTCCACCACACACATTCTTTCGCCATAGCTTCAAATCACTCAAGAAGCAATAAATAATTTACCAACCAGTGTTCAACTGACAAAAGACCAAAAATTGTATGTAGTGGTGGAGGGCAGGAGGCCAAGATGCTATTTGTGCAACAGTGAGGCACACCTCAGATATGATTGCCCAACTGCTGCCAGAAATAGGCAACAGCAACAGCAACCACTCCCAAAACCTGGAAGAAAACCCTTGCTACCCACACCACCTTCAACGCAAAAGACAGGACAAACAGCAGACGACGCAAAAACTGTTTCCCCCTCACCAACCACATTACCAAGAAGAGAAACAAAACCATCACAATTACCTTCGACATCGCAACCAACTAGAGAAACAACACCACCACCAACATCAAAATGTAGACCAACACCAACACCAGCACCAAGAACAACAACCAAGAAAACAAATAACAATGACGAAAAGACAAATTCTGCCCCTAATACCTCAACAACACAAACACCACACAAAACAACAACACCTTCTACAAACACACATATAGATGCAAACGCTTTGCCTTTACCCTCTTCTGATTCGTCAGACTTTTCGTCTAACGACGAAAGTTCGACAGAATGGCAAATAGCCACAGGGGGTAAAAGGAAAAGACCCCCCAAAACCACGAAGCAAGCAAATGCAGGTAAAGCAGGGAGATATATAACTCCTGACACTCCCTTACACATACAAACCCACAACGACACCGCAAAAACACACAAACAACTAACAGCAATAGACACAGAAAATACAAAACTAATGAACCACATCGCATCTAACACAAAAATTTGTGAAGATGACTATAAACTGCACAACCATCCACGCACAACACCACCGAGACACATAAAAATAGTACACGTCACACAAATGCAGCACCACATACTCAAAACCCTCTTTCCAAATGCAGTCGGTGGGTACCAGAAGTATTTATCAAAAAACTTTTTAAGAACCTCCTCAAAGACATCCCAAAAGAGGAGGAAACTACTCAAACTTTAGAAACAAGTAAGTAACCTTCCCTCTCGTCTCTTTCACTGATGTGTGTGAAACACAAATTTTCGACCATTAATTATGCTTAAATTAGGTTGTGTGAATGTGCGTGGCTTGGCGTCGACTTGGAAGCAAGGTTACCTTCTAAATGACATCAAGTCACTGAACGTTGATATAGTAGCTATCAGTGAAACCAGACTCAGTAAGCCGCGGGCCCTCGCGTCCCTGTTTGGCGGTCAATTCGACATTTATTTTTTTCCCTGTCTGCCAAACATGGGTGGTGGTGGTACCGCGGTGCTTTTTCGAAAGAGTCTAAATGTAAAAGTAAGATCAATATCCCTAGACCCGTTCTGCACGCACTCGTGCAGTGTCCAGATATTTCAGAGCTGTGGACCTTCGTCGAACAGCTGGTGTCGCGTGTGGGACGGGCCCGCTTATCAGCCGAGTCTATCGTGAATATTGTTCCGCCACCTTCCTTTAAACGGCAAGGAAAAACGTTTCTCGTAACACTGATAGCCATGGCGAAAGAATGCGTGTGGTGGACGCGTTTGAACGGCCTACAAACAAACACTTTCTTCTCTGGTCAGTCTCTCGTCAACTTTTTCAAGTACCACTTGAAAAGGAGGATGAGAATAGAGGGGAAAGTATTGTCGAATGAAAGATTCAATAAAAAATGGGTAAATGTGGCAAGAATGGTCAGTATAAAAGACGACACCATTTTAAGCATGAATCTGTAACAAAAAGAAAACGAGAGGAAAGGTTCTTACTCCTATGGACATTTTGAACTGCCTGAGGTGACCTTGGTCGTTTATGTAGGTTTTTCTTTCCAAGGCTACACCTAAACTGTAAACAATATCGTTTCCAACCCCCTTTTTTTGGAACTTTATATATATATATATATATGTCTTTCCTTTTTTGTACATAACGCAGCCCAACGATACTTATTGATCGGACTTTTTCTTTTATGTCTCCCACCCATCCCACCTCGGAAAGAAAAACTCTACATTGTATTTCGTCTATTTTCTGTGTTTAGCCCTGTGTGGCCATAATAAAAACATATCTATCTATCTATCTATCTATCTATCTATCTATCTATCTATCTATCTATCTATCTATCTATCTATCTATCTATCTATCTATCTATCTATCTATCTATATATTCGCAGTCCTAGTTTATATAATGTAGTGTCTTCGCCTTTTCTTGAAGCGGCAGGATGTTGTTTTGGAGTAGATTTGCTTCTTGATTCTAGCAATCCAATAGATCACGTAGAGACTCCGCTTATTCAAATGTGTATGATTTATTACATCCTCTTAGCAAGAATACATTGGAGAAGTTTTGTGGTGTGTAGCTATATCAGATTAATGTAGCTGTATTTTCCCGTTACTTGCACCGTCACAACATTAATCAATTGCAAGCACCTGTTCCATATATTCGTTCAGTTTTTTCACCAAGAGCGTAATAGTCATATATACTACTCTTCTACAGTGTCGACAAGTTATAGTCAGTGAATTTTCACCCTCATTTGACCACATTTCACTTCATAAATGCCGACCTTCTGTAGAAAGTCCATATAGAAATGCAGGCATGAGCTTGTTTAAGAGGCTCGCTTTGCAGCCATCTCGTTTCCATTTCGGTGCGTTGGGCTAATGCCTTCTACATAGCCTTGGGCTCACCGATACCTTGTGGAGGCCTGTCGTCTATCTATCTATCTATCTATCTATCTATCTATCTATCTATCTATATCTATCTATCTATCTATCTATCTATCTATCTATCTATCTGTCTGTCTGACTATCTGTCTGTCTGTCTGCCTGTGTGTGGCTGCTTTCCTACCTGCCTGTCTGTATTAATCTGTCTGTCTGCCTCGATCTGTCCATCTGTCTGTCTTCTGCCTGCCTGTCTGTCTACCTGTCTGTCTACCTGTCTGTCTCTATATCTATCTATCTATCTATCTATCTATCTATCTATCTATCTATCTATCTATCTATCTATATCTATCTATCTATCGATCAATCAATCAATCTATCTATCTATCTATTATCTATCTATCTATCTATCTATCTATCTATCTATCTATCTATCTATCTATCTATCTATCTATCTATCTATCTATCTATCTATCTATCTTGGAGGCAGTCCTGAGAGCGGCTGGTTTCGGTCCCGTCTTCCGCAGCTGGATAGCTGCTTTGTACAGAGGTATCCGTTCGGTAATTCGCGTAAATGGACATCTATCGAGACCTTTCGAGATTGCACGTTCGGTCCGTCAGGGATGTACCCTCTCGTCGCTTCTATACGTATTGACTCTCGAGCCACTACTGCGGAAGCTGGCAACTCTGAGGGGCATCCCGCGAGAACTGGGATGCGGGACGAGCGGGTCTGCATAAGCGGACGACGTCACCGTGATAGTGTCAAGCCACGAGCACATCAAGCTGGTCGGCGAGACACTGAAAGACTACGAAGCGGTGACAGGAGCAAAAATCAACCGGGAAAAGTCAGTGGGCTTGCGGCTCGGCACCCGGAGAAGCAAGCCCATGCCGTCCACCAGCGCCTCCGTCGTGGGACGCTGGACGGACGGCCCGGTCGAGTTGCTCGGGATCTGGTTCGGTCCGGACCTCCAAATGGAGAAGAACTGGAACGAGATAACGAGTAGGGTGGTCACTCTCGCCCGGCAATGGGCCGAGAGGAAACTTTCCCTAAAAGGTCGGGCAGAGGTGGCGAACACGTACATCGCGTCCATCATCTACTACCGCCTGACCGTCGCACCTTGTCCCAACCCTATCATCACCAAACTAGAACGCATTCGCTTCCGCTTCTTGTGGAAAATTTGCCTCCCGATGGTCAGGTGATACATTTGCTGTCAACACGCGTTAAAAGGAGGGCTGGGCATGCCGTGGTTGATGATGCGCAGACACGCGCTGAGACTGCGACATCTTCGGTTCTATGTAGACGACGGTGCAGCTCGTCTCCTTGACCGAACTGCAGTCGTGGATCAAAAAGAGGCCGAGGAAGGGCGAATGGCACCGCGAGTGTCGCGTTGCTCTCGAGCAACTATGCCGTCCCGGGTCAACCTTGAGGGGCTGGGCGTCGACGACGAATATCTGACCCGCCTGTTTGAAACGACTTTCGGGCCGGGACCTACGGACAACTTCCAGAGATCCCTGGCCTGGCAGTGCTACCGAGAAGCGCTACCCGTTCGGGATAAGCTCTACAGGCATGGCTCGAGAAACACGGGGCCGACCTGCCCGAGATGCGGTCATAGCGACGAAACCGTTCTGCACGCAATCGTGCAGTGTCCAACAATTTCCGACCTGTGGGCTTATGTCGAACAACTGCTGTCACGTGTGGGACGTGTCGGTTTATCAGCCGAGTCTATCGTTAATATCGTCACGCCTCCTTCCTTCAAACGGGAAGGAAGAGCTATTTTTATCATACTTGTGGCTATGGCGAAAGAATGTATCTGGTGGACGCGTCTGAAAGGATTAGAGACAAACACTTTCCTCTCTGGTCAATCTCTCATCAACTTCTTCAAGTATCACTTGAAAAGGAAAGTGAGAGTAGAGAGGCAAGTTTTGTCTAGCGAATGTTTAAAAAAAAGATGAGTGAATGTAACAAAGATGGCACGTATGAATGACGAAGCCACCTTGAGTATGATCCTATGAACCGTAAAAAATTTAATACAGGGAGTTACTTATTTGTAAATAAATATAACATGTGACTTCATTGACCGAGGTTACCGTGGTCTTTTCCGTAGGCTTTTCTTTCCACGGGTAAACCTCACCTGTCTTCCCCTTTACACTTTATATTATTACATTTCTGTGATACACGATCCCTATTGATCGATTTTCCCTTTTTTCTTTTCGTCTTCTTGTTTTGCCTTCCTCTTTCTTTCCTTTTTAGGATTCTTTTTGATCGAAAACCTAACCCCCTATTTTATCCCCAAAAAGAAAAGCTCTGCCTTGTAATTTGTCCCGTCTGTGTGCAGCCCTGTGTGGCTAATAAAGAAGCATATCTATCTATCTATCTATCTATCTATCTATCTATCTATCTATCTATCTATCTATCTATCTATCTATCTATCTATCTATCTATCTATCTATCTATCTATCTATCTATTTTTTTTTTGCTTTGCTCTTTCTTTTCTTTTACGATCCCTTTTGATCGAAAACCAAACCCCCTTTTTATATCCCCAAAAAGAAAAGCTCTACCTTGTAATTTTCCCCTTCTGTATGCAGCCCTGTGTGGCTAATAAAGAAACATATCTATCTATCTATCTATCTATCTATATCTATCTATCTATCTATCTATCTATCTATCTATCTATCTATCTATCTATCTATCTATCTATCTATCTATCTATCTATCTATCTATCTGTCTGTCTATCTATCTATCTATCTATCTATCTATCTATCTATCTATCTATCTATCTATCTATCTATCTATCTATCTATCTATCTGGAATGCAACCTTGGACACGCATCTACACTATGTGGGGAGAGACAAAAACAGAAGGGGATGCAAATGCCTCAGAGACCTGCTCAGACGATTCCAACTGTCTGACAGGTACCGACTCGACCACCCAAATGCACCAACGTGGACATGGAGCAACCGCAGTGGGTCGTCGAGATCGTATCTAGATAGGATACTGTGTAGGACAGTAAACAGGGAGAGCTTAGGATGTCCACAATTCCACACAGTCAGCTACACGGATCACAAATTCGTGACGTGTACGCTAGACTTTTATAAGGCACATAGACAGGGCACTGGTTACTGGAAACTGAACGCATCATTCCCGTCCAGACAAGTTTTCAGAGACAGAATCAACACGTTAGTAAAAAGGTCTTTAACGGGAGCCATTGTCAACAACAAATGGTGGTTCGCCCTCAAGAGCGCAGTAAAAGCGGAAGCAATTAGATATAGCAAGGCACTAGCCGTAGATAGAAATAGAGTAGAGGGTGAGTAGTTAAGAAGTTAGAAGAGGCAATAAGAAGCGGCATCACATCCGACGTTTTAGCGGCGAGTTGGCCCTTGACCAACACTTCAACGCCAAACACGAAGGGTGTGCTGTCAGGGCTAGGATGCGTGCTCTAAGGATGGAAGGTGTTGGAGCCGCGAGGGAGGCCTGGGTGGCGGAGGCGCAGCAGGGCAACAAAGCCACCATTCGGTCTCTGGTAGATGAACAAGAGCGTGAATTGCTCGAGCCCAGCAAGATATGCGAGACATTTCAGCGGCACTTTGCCAGACTGTGCGGGACGAGTGATGAGCGTGAACGCAGGGTGGACTTCAGTGCCTATCTGCACAGCCTACCACGACTCTCGGCAAGAGAGGCAGAGTGCTGCGAAGGTGCCATCACGGCGGCGGATGGGCGGGACGCGATGGCAGAATGCTCGAGAGACAAATCGCCGGGTTTGGATGGTCTACCCTACGAGTTTTACAATTGTATGCCAGACTTGTTTGGAGACGTCTTGGCAGCGGTATACTGCAACTGGCAGCAAAACGGGAGCATACCCGGTTTTGTGAGTCGAGGAGCCGTAACGCTGCTGAAGAAAGATCCAAACAAGGGGAACATTATAGATAACTTTAGACCAATCACTCTGTTCAATGCAGACCTGAAAATTTTGACAAAGGTGTTAGCCAAGAGGTTGGCGCTTGTCATCGAGAAACTGGTCGACAACGCACAATCGTGCGCCGTGCCGGGCCGGAGCATCCATGACAACCTCCATTTGATGCGCTACATCATAGACAGAGTAGTTAAGGAACCTGGCATGGGTGGGGCCCTGATCAATTTGGATCAATCGAAAGCCTTCGATAGGGTAGACCATCGATACTTGGAGGCAGTCCTGAGAGCGGCTGGTTTCGGTCCCGTCTTCCGCGGCTGGATAGCTGCCTTGTACAGAGGTATCCGTTCGGTAATTCGCGTAAATGGACGTCTATCGAGACCTTTCGACATTGCACGTTCGGTCCATCAGGGATGCCCCCTCTCGGCGCGTCTATACGTATTGACTCTTGAGCCACTACTGCGGAAGCTGGCGACTCTGAGGGGCATCCCGCGGGAATTGGGATGCGGAACGAGCGTGTCTGCATACGCGGACGACGTCACCGTCATAGTGTCCAGCCACGAGCACATCAAGCTGGTCGGCGAGACACTGAAAGACTACGAAGCGGTGACAGGACCTAAAATCAACCGGGAAAAGTCAGTGGGCTTGCGGCTCGGCACCCGGAGAAGTAAGCCCATGCCGTCCACCAGCGCCTCCGTTGTGGGACGCTGAACAGACGGCCCGGTCGAGTTGCTCGGGGTCTGGTTCGGTCCGACCTCCAAATGGAGAAGAACTGGAACGAGATAACGAGTAGGGTGGTCACTCTCGCCCGGCAAAGGGCCGAGAGGAAACTGTCCCTAAAAGGTCGGGCAGAGGTGGCGAACACGTACATCGCGTCCATCATCTACTACCGCTTGACCGTCGCACCTTGTCCCGACCCTACCATCACCAAACTAGAACGCATTCTCTTCCGCTTCTTGTGGAAAGGATGCGTCCCGATGGTCAGGCGATACATTTGCTGTCAACACCCGTTAAAAGGAGGGCTGGGTATGCCGTGGTTGATGATGCGCAGACACGCGCTGAGACTGCGACATCTCAGGCTCTATGTAGACGACGGTGAACAGGTGTGGTCGCCGTTTGTGAGGCAAGCCTTCCCGCAGCTCGTCTCCTTGACCGAACTGCAGTCGTGGATCAAAAAGAGGCCGAGGAAGGCGAATGGCACCGCGAGTGTTACGTTGCTCTCAAGCAACTCTGCCGTCCCGGGTCGACCTTGAGTGAAATCAACACAACCAAAGCATTCTATAGTGGATTAGTGGATGGGAGGTACGACGACGATCTTGGGGCGAACCTGGGCGTCGACGCGGAATACCTGACCCGCCTGTTTGAAACGACTTTCGGGCCGGGACCTATGGACAACTTCCAGAGATCCCTGGCCTGGCGGGGCTACCAAGAAGCGCTACCCGTTCGGGATAAGCTCTATAGGCATGGCTCGAGAAACACGGGGCCGACCTGCCCGAGATGCGGTTAGAGTGACGAAACCGCTCTGCACGCACTCGTGCAGTGTCCAACAATTTCCGACCTGTGGGCTTATGTCGAACGACTGCTGTCACGTGTGGGACGTGTCGGTTTATCAGCCGAGTCCATCGTTAATATCGTCACGCCTCCTGAAAGGATTAGAGACAAACACTTTCCTCTCTGGTCAATCTCTCATCAACTTCTTCAAGTATCACTTGAAGAGGAAAGTGAGAGTAGAGAGGAAAGTTTTGTCTAGTGAATGTTTTAAAAAAAAGATGGGTGAATGTAGCAAGGATGGCACGTTAGAATGACGAAGCCACCTTGACTATGATTCTATGAACCGTAAAAATTAATACAGAGAGTTGCTTATTTGCAAAAAAAAGAAATATAACATGTGACTTCATTGACCGAGGTTACCGTGGTCTTTTCCGTAGGCTTTTCTTTCCACGGGTAAACCTCACCTCTTCTCCCCTTTTATTGACATTTCTGTGATAACGATCCCTATTGATCAAATTTTTACTCCCCCCCCTTTTTTTAAAATTTTATTTTATACCCCCCTTTTTTTTGTCCTCTTTCTTTCCATTTACCAAACCCCCTTCCTTTGTAATTTTGTCCTGTCTATGTGCAGCCCTGTGTGGCTAATAAAGAAACATATCTATCTATCTATCTATCTATCTATCTATCTATCTATCTATCTATCTATCTATCTATCTATCTATCTATCTATCTATCTATCTATCTATCTATCGACGGACGTGCTGTCACTCCGACTCCAAAGGTAATCGCTTATTTTGACTATTTATAGCCCATATTTTGTGTACATTTTTGTAAATAAGGTGTGTAAGGCACCCAACTTACGTTTGAGTGCTTTTCCAAGGGAGGAATTCGCCCCTAGGGGCAGTTTCAACCCTATTTAATTATTGTAATTTCTTTCTCGACATTTTGAAAATGTCAAGAAATTGTATTGTAGAACGATGGTCGCGTTCCTTTATCGACCAGCTTTCTCCTAGACTGGAAACGCTAGGAGAAAAAAAATTTATGCGCGCAAAGTAAAATCATCAATGATTTTGCAATGAACGCTACAACTACTTGTAGTACAGCCCTGTCACCACCACCACCACTAGCAAGAACAACATAGAGACTACTACTTACCACACGACACCACCGCCGCCACCTCATCCACTACCTCAACTACCAACAACAACAACAATAACAATGACAACAAAAATAAAAATTGCGCCACCATTTCGACATCTGCTGCCACGGCTGTCTCTTCTGCCACTGACACCACCACCAACAACAAAAACAACAATAACAACAACAACAATTCCGTTCAGACCTTGTCTCCTCCAACAACAAAAACTGAAGGGAATAAACAAAAGACTGTGACCACCAAACAAATTGACAAAAGCTGCTCGAATACAGGGATAAAGCAAGTAATTTTCCACCCCTTCCTACTTGCACAATCAAACCAAATACACCAATTTTACCAACTGCAGCCAACAACAACAACATCACCACCAGCAACAACAATAACAAAACAACAACAAATTTCGCCGAGGCGATTAAAGAAAAAAAGACAACAGTATATTTTACTGCACAACAAATAAAAGACACGAACATTCTAATAACGGAAGTAGATGGTATAGTAAAAATAAAACATACCAGAAGAAATATTAGAAGATGATGAAAAAAAAAGAACAATTATTTATAAAATAATTAATAAGAAAACAAAAAGTCCAGAGAAGGCTAACACAAGCAAAATAGAAAAATGCTTGAAACCCATCTGGAACTACAAAGACTATGTGACCTGGTGAAACAAGTTCGCACACATACAAGTGGTTTTCCATACTGAAGAGTTAGCAAGACGTTTCTCAACGCTAACTCTTCATTCAGATGAACTGACATTAATACCAAGCTATCGCGGACAGAAAGTGACTAAGATCACTTTAAACAATGTCCCAAAAATAGCTAATAATCTATGGCTAGTAAAGGCCTTATGTGTGAAAATGAAAAATTTCACTATTTTAGAAACCACGGTCACGGAGCACAAAAACTGGGTGGGAAAAAAAGTAGAATTTCTACTACATATAAATCAAGAAGACATAAAGAAAATACCCACCCAGATATGTGTATCAGAAGACCACAAGTTGTATGTGGTCGTCGATGGCAGAAGACCACGTTGCTACATATGCGGCAGTGAGCAACACCTAAAAAAAGACTGCAAATCTGCCGCAAGAAAATAACAGCAACAACAACAGCAGCCGGAAAAAACAAATAAACCAGCTTTACTACACACACCACGTTTTGCACGAACAGGACTAATCACAGAAAACCAACAAAAAACAAACCTCACCAACCAAACAACCACACCAACTGCACCAAGAACAGAAGCAACATCACCACCAACAACAACAACCGAGAATAAACCAACTCCCAAACCAAGGACATCTGCCAAAAAGACACTCATCGAAAATGAAGAAACAATTACTACTCCAAATCCCCACAAAATTGACACCCCAAACAACACAAGAATACCTACAATCACTCAAACACAAAATACCCACACTCCACCTCCAAAACCGCATACACCACAACCAAACGCTCACCAACCAACACCAACAACAAAATCAACACAGTCTACAATAGACCCCAATATTTTCCCTCTTCCAAGCTCTGATTCTTCTGATTTGTCATTAGACGAAGAAGACACAGAAGATTGGCAAATAGCCACAGGAGGGAGAAGAAAAAGGGGAAAAAAGAAAAGAAAAGATACAAACAAAGCAGGAAGATACCCACTCCCGAAACAAAAACATCCACAGAAAACAAACACATCAACACAAATACACCATCATCAAACCCCCCAACAATGTTGACAGCCTAAACACAAACAACCACGACCTAATGGAACACATTAGGTCAAACACCAACATAACTGAAAACGACATAAAAACAAGTAACCACCCACGCACAACACCACCACAACACATTAAAAATATACACGTAACACAGAACACATACAGCACCCTGAAATCTCTTTACCCTGATGCAGTAGGGAGATTTCAAAAGTATTCATCAAAAAAACTATACAAAACCTCACAGAAGAAGACCGTGAGGTGAAAAACAAAGGACTTTCGAACAACAAGTAACCTTTTCTCTCTCTCTTTCCTTTTTTGCACTTTCTTTTCGTGTGTAAAACACAATTTTATCGGAACATGCTCAGAATAGGCAGTATAAATGTACGTGGCTTGGGGTCGCCTTGGAAACAAGGCTACCTGTTAAATGACATCAAGTCACTAAATCTGAATATCATAGCCATCAGTGAGACCAGACTCCACAGCTTGCGGGCACTCCAGCACAGTTTCGGTACACATTTCAACATTTATTTTTCTTCGTGTCTACCGAGAATGGGCGGAGGTGGCACCGCGGTGCTTCTCCGGAAGAGTCTGGATCTCAAAGTAAGAGCAAATTTCCTAGACCCGGAGGGTAGGCTGGTCGTTTTGGATGTCGATGGCAGCTTTTCGACTGATAGCAGTTTATGCTCCGTCCTTAACAGGCCGACCAGATTTCTTTCGACGTCTAGAGTCTTTCATGGGAACGTCTCGTCCTTTACTTTTAGTGGGGGATTGGAATGCTACCCTGGACACGCATCTAGACTACGTGGGCAGAGATAGCAATAGAAGGGGATGCAAATGCCTCAAAGACCTGCTCAGACGTTTCCAACTGTCTGACAGGTACCGACTGGACCACCCGAATGTGCCAATGTGGACATGGAGTAACCGCATCGGGTCGTCCAGATCATACTTAGATAGAGTATTCTATAGGACAATAGATAAAAATAGTGTAGGTTGTCCACAATTTCATATAGTCAGTTATACAGATCACAAGTTTGTGACTTGTACACTTGACTTAGATAAGACACATAGGCAGGGTCCTGGTTACTGGAAACTGAACCTGTCTTTTACAGCACGACAGGTTTACAGGGACCGGATCAGCACATTAGTTAAGAGAGCTTTGACGGGTACCATCATCAACAACAGATGGTGGTATGCCCTAAAAAAAGCAATTAAAACAGAATCAGTCAGATACAGTAGAGCCCTAGCATTAGACCGAAATAGAATAGAGGGAGAATTAGTTAAGGTTTTAGAAGAGGCACTAAGAACTGGCATCGCGTCCAACGTGCTGGCGGCGAGATTGGCCCTCGACCAACACCTCAACGCCAAACACGAGGGATGCGTTGTCAGAGCTAGGATGCGTGCTCTGAGGAACGAAGGAGTTGGAGCCGCCCAAGAGGCCCGAGTGGTGGAGACGCAACGAGGCAACAGAGCCATCATCAAGTCTCTTATAGATGAACAGGGGCGCGAATTGCTCGAGCCTAAAAGGATGTGTTGGGCTTTTCAACAACACTTCACCCAACTGTTTGGGACAAGTGGTGGGTCAGAACGCAGAGTGGACTTTAGTGCCTACCTGCATGCCTTGCCACGACTCTCAGCAAGAGAGGTGGAGTCTTGTGAAAGGCCTATCACAGCTGCGGACGTACAGGATGCGATGGTAGGCTGCGCGAGAGACAAGTCACCAGGTTTGGATGGTCTGCCCTACGAACTTTATTTTCATATGCCAGACTTGTTTGGAGGCGTCTTGGCAGCTGTCTACTGCAACTGCAGCAAAACGGGAGTATTCCTGCTTTTGTAAAGCGAGGGGCAGTGGCACTGATTAAAAAAGACCCAAACAAGGGGGACGTCATAGATAATTTCAGGCCCATCACTCTGCTCAACGCAGATTTGAAAATTTTGGCCAAGGTGTTAGCCGAGAGGTTGGCGCTTGTCATCAAGAAACTAATCGACAAGGCGCAAACATGCGCCGTGCCGGGTAGAAGTATTCATGACAACCTCCATCTGATGCGCTACATCATAGACAGGGTAGTTAAGAATCCTGGCATGGGTGGGGCGCTGATCAATTTGGATCAATCAAAAGCCTTCGATAGGGTAGACCATCACTACTTGGAGGCTGTCCTTAAAGCGGCTGGTTTCGGTCCAGTTTTCCGCGGTTGGATCGCTGCCTTATACAGCGGCATCCGCTCAGTAGTTCGCGTAAATGGTCATCTATCCAGACCTTTTAACATCATGCGTTCGGTTCGTCAGGGATGCCTCCTCTCATCGCTGCTGTATGTATTGACTCTTGAGCCACTACTGCGGAAACTGGCGACGCTGAGGTTCGGTCCGGTACGGTCTGGTTCGGTCCGGACCTCCAAATGGAGAAGAACTGGGGCGAGATAACGACTAGGGTGGCTACTCTCAGCCAGAAATGGGCTGAGAGAAAGCTATCCCTAAAAGGTCGGGCGGAGGTGGCGAACGCGTACATCGCATCCGTCATCGAGTATCGTCTGACCGTCGTGCCTTGTCCCGACCCTACCATCACCAAACTGGAACGTATACTCTTCCGCTTCTTGTGGAAGGGAAACGTTCCGATGGTTAGGCGATCCATTTGCTGTCAACACCCGCTAAATGTAGGGCTGGGCATGCCGTGGTTGATGATGCGCAGACATGCGCTGAGACTGCGACATCTCCGGCGCTTCCTTTTGTGCGGCGCGCTTTCCCGCAGCTCGTCTCCTTGGACGAACTACAGTCATGGATCAAGCAGAGACCGAGGCTAGGCGAATGGCACCGCGAGTGTCGCGTTGCTCTCAAGCAACTCTGCCGTCCGGGATCGAACTTGTGCGACTCCATCACAACAAAGGCATTCTATAGAGGATTAGTGGAGGGGAGGTGCGACGACGAACTCGGGCAGAGTCTGGGCGTCGACGAGGAACACCTGACCCGCCTGTTCAGGACAACTTTCGGGCCGGGACCTATGAACAATCACCAAAGATCCCTGGCCTGGCAGTGCTATCGAGAAGCATTACCTGTTCGGGATAAGCTCTACAGACACGGTTCCAGACACACTGGACCGACTTGCCCGAGATGCGGTCAGAGCGACGAAACCGTTCTGCACGCACTCGTGCAATGTCCAACCATTTCAGACCTGTGGGCTTATGCCGAACGGCTGCTGTCACGTGTGGGACGAATCCGCCTATCGGCTGAGTCTATCGTGAGAATTGCTCCGCCCCCTTCCCTCAACCGGGAAGGCAAGGCAGTTTTCATCGTACTGGTGGCCATGGTGAAAGAATGTGTGTGGTGGACCCGAGCGAAAGGATTAGAGACAAACACTTACCTCTCTGGCCAATCGCTCATCAACTTTTTCAAGTACCACTTGAAAAGGAAGGTGAGAATGGAGAGGGAAGTTTTGTCTCGCGAAAGATTCAAAAAAAGATGGGTGAATGTTGCAAAGATGGTGCGTGCTAGTGACGAAACCATTTTGAGCATGATCCTGTAGATCGTAAAAAAAGAAAAAAGAGAGCATTTTGATCTCATGTGGTTATTTCCTCCCTGACTGAGGTTCCCGTGGTCTTTTCTGTAGGCTTTTCTTCCCATAGATGAACCCAATCTTGTTTTATCAATGTTTTTATCATTATTTCTGTGATACACGATTTCTTTTCTTTTTTTTCCTCCTCCCGATCCCTTTTGATCGCAATCTTACATTTATTTTCTTTTTTTTCCACCCTCGAAAAGAAAAGCTCTGCATTTGTATTTGTCCCCTCTGTATTCAGCCCTGTGTGGCTAATAAAAGAAAGTTATCTATCTGTATCTCTCTGTGAATGACGGTAGAAAAATCGGCTCCAAGTAAATTGGCTGTTTTACGTGAGGAAAAACGTTTTATTTGTCAAATATTTTTTGTGGAAGAGGTGTCTAAAACCATCTACTTCAACCCCAGTAAATATTGCAAAAGGAAATAACTCCATTTGGTGTTCATTTCCAAAACTTTAAAAAATTCTCTTCGGTTACCTTGCCATATTTCAGATCGAAAATGGCTAAGCCAAGCCATGAAGCCGACTTACCGCCTCTCCCAAAGTCAGAGGCGAAGGAAGCTGTAACCAAAGCCGTTCCTCTTGAATGCACACAGGCTTTAACACTACCTCCACCACTGCTACCATCACTACCGCCATCACCACCACAACCAACACGAATACTGAAAACAATCTTGCCGCAGCTTTAACGTTAAAGAAAAAATCATGTGCTTTTCTAAGGAAGAACTTGACGCATGTAAAACGTTTAAAAAAGACGACCTCAGCATACAACTACAGACACCACAAAACATCACGGAAAAAATCACAAAAATCCCCAGTTATTTACAGGACAATCAATCTAAAAACAAGGCTATACAAAAGGGCCACTCAAGAAAATGTGGGAAAATGTTTAAGGCCTTTATGGGCCTTTAAAGACTACATCACGAGAGGAAGCAGATTTGTCACGATCGAAGTTCGGTTCAACAGTGAAGAAAGAGCCAAGGACCTCTCCACAAATTCTTTCCAATTTGAAAATTTACTAATGGTCCCTACGTACTTTGGTAGTAGAGTCACAAAAATAAAAATAAAGAATGTGCTTCCTGAAATAGAAATAAAATGGATCGTGTCTGCCATTTGCTATGACATCGAAGACGAAATCCACATCTTGGAAATCGCTGTCGTGGACCAGCAAAACTGGATTGGCCAAGAAGTCGAAATTCTAGCTCAGATTGATCCGACGAATTTCGAAAAGATCGTACTTAGAGTATTCTGTAGGACAGTGGATAAGGATAGTGTAGGTTGTCCACAATTCCATATAGTCAGCTACACACACCACAAATTTGTGACTTGTACCTTTGACTTAGATAAGACACATAGGTAGAGTCCCGGTTACTGGAAGTTGAACGCGTCGTTCACGACACGCCAGGGTTACAGAGACCGAATTAGCACATTAGTAAAGGGAGCATTATCTATCTATCTATCTATCTATCTATCTATCTATCTATCTATCTATCTATCTATCTATCTATCTATCTATCTATCTATCTATCTATCTATCTATCTATCTATCTGCGGCTCAGTAGTGGGACGCTGGAGGGACGGACCGATTAAATTGTTCGGGATCTGGTTCAGTCCGGACCTCCAAATGGATAAGAACTGG
>NC_043005.1:23785171-23835171 GCF_006345805.1 Octopus sinensis
TCAACTTCTTCAAGTATCACTTGAAGAGGAAAGTGAGAGTAGAGAGACAAGTTTTGTCTAGTGAATGTTTTAAAAAAAGATGGGTGAATGTAGCAATGATGACACGTATGAATGACGAAGCCACCTTGACTATGATTCTATGAACCGTAAAAATTAATACAGAGAGTTGCTTATTTGCAAAAAAAAGAAAGAAATATAACAGGTGACTTCATTGACCGAGGTTACCGTGGTCTTTTCCGTAGGCTTTTCTTTCCACGGGTAAACCTCACCTGTCCTCCCCTTTACACTTCATATTGACATTTCTGTGATAACGATCCCTATTGATCAATTTTTTTTCTTTCCCTTTTTTTCCTCACCTCCCCTTTTTTTTCATCCCCCTCTTTTTTTTGTCCTCTTTCTTTCCATTTACGATCCCTTTTGATCGAAAACCAAACCGCCTTTTTTTTACCCCCAAAAGAAAAGCTCTACCTTGTAATTTTGTCCTGTCTGTGTGCAGCCCTATGTGGCTAATAAAGAAACATATCTATATAGAGTTTGAAACCAACCAATTTCTAAGCTTTGATTTTGGTCGCCATCTGGCGGAGCAGAGGAGTAGCGATGAAAATCTTTCCCAAGATGCTCAGACAGGATACTAATATAAACTCTGATTCTGAAATCGAAGTATTGATGGGGGACAAGGAGGCAGAAAGTGAAGAATGTTATGGATTCGTCTGCAGACGACTGATGATGATGATGGTATATATATATATATATATATCTCCGAATGACTCGTCCTTGTTTTCTTTGTATCGTCTATCTGGATGTTTTGTTGTCCCTTTCTTGTATCACCTAACTGTCTGGATGTTTTGCGTTCTTGTCCAATTTTTATTATATATATATATATATATATATACATATCACCGTCACCGTGATCACCGTGACCGACCAGGCTATCAGATGTTGCTACACATCGCTGGTCACAATGCGTTCGCATTGTTTTAGCCTTCGAATGACGCCACCCCGCTGGCCAAGCCAGCAGGCCAACAGAAGAAAGAGTGAGAAAAAGAGTGGTGAAAGAGTACAGCAGGGATCACCACCCCCTGCCGGAGCCTCGTGGAGCTTTTTTAAGTGTTTTCGCTCAATAAACACTCACAACGCCCGGTCTGGGAATCGAAACCACAATCCTACGACCGCGAGTCCGCTGCCCTAACCACTGGGCCATTGCGCCTCCACATATATATATATAGTTTAAAAAATCTCTCTTATCGGATGCAGCTGTGCATAGTTAACTCGCTAGAGGAGATCTCCTCTTAGGGTTAAAATATCGCAGCCAGAGTTCGTTCGAACGGACAGCCATGTCAAAGTGGCTACGATATTACTTATATATATATATATATATATATATATATATATATATATATATATCTATATATATATATGTATATATATATATATATAATATATTAAATTAGAGATAAAACCACTATTAGGCAAATCAAACAATGAAAAACATAAGCCAATACATAAAATTAATTAATTTATATTATTTTAAATATGTATCAAAAATATTAAAAGTTTAATAAAAGATAAAGAGTAAAACACTACGATCGTTTCATGGCTGTACAATTCGTAATAATTCGAGTTATGGTTACAGTCAATCTTCAGGTTAATTGAAATATCTAAAATATAATAAGAAATATTTAAACAATATTGTTAAGATATAAATAATATAATAATTTTACTTATAATAAACTCTATTATCAAACTAGAAACATAAAACTTAACAATTATGACTATATCAAAATCGACTATAATGTTAAATATCAATTTTAATTTATAAGGTAGGAAATCCACCAATAATTTAATATCGGTATTAGTCTATATCTAATTACATAAATATTTAAAAATGACTAATATATATAAATTATCAATGAAAATATATAAATGTATATAAATATTAAGATCTAAAATAATCTCTATAAATAAATATATATGCACATATAATAAAAACCTAATAAATTAATTTTTCATATTTAAAGATGAAATAGCTAATTTCAAAATACAAATAAACAAACTTAAACGAACTTTCGGAAATCTTATGTAAAATACTTATAGAAATAATCAATTCGTAGTAATATAGTATCGAATAAATACTATAAATACTATAAATATAATTATCAATGGGAATAACTAGCGAATATCAATTTAAAGAAATAACTAAGTTATGCTATTAAATTAGACATGGCCTGGACCAATCTTTAGTCGAAACATATCTAAGTTTATCAAAATTGATCTAATTTAATTATAAATTTAAAACTACAATTAATACTATTAAAACATGTATATACAAAAGCCTAACTTAATACACCTCGTATGCTGGCTATCAAATAACAAATCTATCGCTAAGTATCTTACGAATAAACTTAAATTTAATATCTAACAATATAGAATATATATATATATATATATGCGCGTGCGCGCGTGTTGCAGTATTGATTTATTGTAAGAAACCCACGCCAATGTGGTGGTGAAATGATCAAATATTTATATTAGTGAAAAATGAACTTTTATATTAAAACTACTAAAATAGTCGATATCTCGGGTGAAAGCGCCCTGCTTCAAATAGTGATGAGAACAAATAATGCTCATGAGTGTTGTTTTGCAGTTTCAAGTCTGCACAGGGTTGTAAAGCCATGTGTTGTTGATCTATGAAGAAAACAGTGTTAATTGTATTGCACTAGTTAAGTATCAAAGTTCTTTTGTCATAGATCTGTTCAATAAGGGTAGACCTGGAGCAAAACAGTTACAAATCTTACTTTTAAGTTGAAGGAGGAATTGTTGACGGCTACAGATAGTTATCTTCCGTCATAAATACATCGTGAATAAAGGAAAATCTATGCTAATAGCATTTTTGGAAATTGTCATACAGTCTAGAAACGCACTAACTTTTTTATTTCTATTTCAGCTATTTGCCAAGTAAAAGCCTTGCAGGCAACTTGTACTGTATTTCAAACATTATATATATATATATTTAGAATATTCCCCATTGCGATGTCTAAAACTACTGAGGAGAAACAAAGGGGGAAAAACATTAACATTTAGTGATAAATGGGTCTCTATTAAGAAAATGCTACGAGGCATAAGTTGAAGTCTGTTAATGACAGGAATATGACACAAGGACGTTGGTATTATGCTATTATAGAGAAACAAAACAAAAGCTTTTAGAGTTTTCTGAATTTCTGAGACCAGTAATAAAATTGCAAAAAGGAAAATTCTACTAAAGCGTGACAATTTACACAGAATATTGTATAAGTGATTATTATAGAAGTTAAAGACAAAATTAATTTGAAGTTTTCAGTTGTTCGGGTTGATAAGTTTACCAGATTTAAGATATATCATGAAATTAGAAAATTAGAAGTTGCTGGTGAAAATAATGATAAAAACAAACACAAACCCCAGCAGAGTCAGAAGCGACTATTCTAAGTATAGCACGCCATTTGATGACCTTGACAAGGAATACAGTTTTATAGTCGCTCACATATACAAAGGCAATGAAAACAGCTTTTTTTACTGGAAATGCTTACCAATGGAAACATTGGTAAATTCTGGTGAAGCAGGTGTCAGTTTCAAGCATAAGGAAGAACAACTTGTCCTTAAACAAGTATATATATACATACATACATACATACATACATACATAAATACATACATACATACATACATACATACATACATACATACATACATACATACATACATATATATATATATATATACATACATACATACATACATACATACATACATACATACATACATATATATATGGCTAATACAGGTTAAAACTTTCGTAAATGGTAAGTTCTATCGACCTGGAGTTTTGAAGCGAGGGAGAAAAACTATATTTCCCTTCTATTATACAAATGCATGCGAGTGCAAAATATATCTTTTCAAAATGCGTTTACTGACGAATTTGTCGCAGTTCCACTTAATTTACGTGCTGTGGCTAAGATTCATAAAAATTGTATCAATATCTTACTATCTATTATTTGTTGGGTCCATCTCACTGAATGAAAGTTGGTTTCAGATTGTGGAAATGTCCTCGTGTTATTTGCAATCTAATGTCATATCTTTTTCACTAATGTGCCAGGAATTATTTAGATTATCAAATGCTATTATAAAAATGTTTTTAAAACTGTTTATCTTCCACGCCAATTTAAAATTGAGGATGCACTCGTTATAACTATTATGGATATGACACATTATGACGTTCTCTCTTTTGAGATCATGGCTAAGATTTCGGCCTGTATTCATGTTTAACTATTTAATGATGTAGAGGCCTTTGATGCCTTTTAATGTTTGATAGAACACGAAAGAAAAAGACGCTGACAGTAAAAATAGCGGCCATAGAAAATCCACCAGTTTCTTTCACTATGTCTCGAGAATAAGGTATCAATAACTGTATTGCAGTTGACAACGATATTAAATTAACCCAATTTATTTTCTGATAAGAAGATTATCGGCTGTGCATTAAATTCTCAAAAATCGAGCTGCTGTAATTTGTTCTGACAAATGTGTTGATGGAAACGAAATGATTGAAAATATGTTTGGGATTAAAAGTCAATCAAGCATGGATATGATTCCTTCTTACTTTGAACAAAATGCAAGTTTCTCTATGCAATATGAGATCATATTCTTGAAAATACATTGATCACTTTAAAATAAATGTCCGCAGACAAAAGTGGCATTAAGGAATTCTCTAAGAAATACGTTGAAAGAAGTGGATCTATAAATCAAACATCTGTGCAGGAAATTTTAGAATAAATTTTTGAATCTTGTAAAACAACGAACGTTACCGTGTGGTTTTTCTTTTCTCTTAATTTTTATGTTTGATGTCTTATTTGTTTCCGTCATTAGACAGCGGCCTTGCTGGGGCAACGACTCAAAAGCGTTTTGGTCAAACAAATAGAACCTTTTACGTATGATTCTTTTTTAAGCCTGGTACTTATTCTATCAGTATCCTTTGCCGAACCGCTAGGTTACGAGGATGTAAGCAAACCAGCACTGGCTGTCAAGCGGTGTTGTAGAACAAACGCAAACACTCACACACACACTCATACACGCACACACGCACACACGCACACACACATACATACACACTCACACACACACATCCAAGCTCTCTGCCAAATTCACTCACAGGCTCATGGATTTTGTTGAAGACACTTGTCCAAAGTGAGGTGCAGTGGGACTGAACTTGGAACTACGTGGTTACAAAGCGTGGTTCTTAACCTCATAGCCTAAACAATTGTTTCTTCCTTCACCGAGTCTCGATCATACAACATACACACACACACACACACGCACGCACATGCATACGCACACATACGCACACATACGCACACATACACACACACATGAACACACACACATACACACGCACACACACAAGCGCGCGCACGCACACACACATACGCGCGCACGCACATACATGTATACGCGCACGCACTCACTCACACGCGCAAGCATGCACACACACACACGCGCACACATACGCGCACGCACGCACACGCGTGCATACAGGCACGCACTCACTCACACGCGCAAGCATGCACACACACACGTGCACACATACACGCACACACGCACACACGCACGCACATGCATACACACACACACACACACACACACGCGCTTACACACACACAGAGTTAAGGAATGGAAGTGAAATACACATGACACTTGCAGGTTACTTGAAGCTGATGAGAATGCTGTGCTTTGTATCCAGTGGAGACATCTATTGGTCAATACTTGTATGGAAAGCACGAACAGAGAGGTCGTAACGGGTAGTTCTGGTCAAAATTCTTCCTCCATAGATTATCTATTTCTTTATTACCCACAAGGGGCTAAGCACAGAGGGGACAAACAAAGACAGACATAGGTATTAAGTCGATTACATCGACCCCAGTGCGTAACTGGTACTTAATTTATCGACCCCGAAAGGATGAAAGGAAAAGTTGACCTCGGCGGAATTTGAACTCACAACGTAACGGCAGACGAAATACCGCTAAGCATTTCGCCCGGCGTGCTAACGTTTCTGCCAGCTCGCCGCCTTAATAGATTATCTGTTGTTAAAGTGGGTGGCCTGTCACCTCTGCCACCCGAGTGAAATCCGTTAAAAGTAGACAGAGGCCAGATGTTATTTAGTCATAGTGATCCTCGAGAGAGTAACAGAAAGAATAAAAGCTATCTATCACTAAACACCATTTTACAGACGGTACAGTTTAATGTTGGTGAGGTTTCGCTGTCTTTTCAATAATGAAGGAAATCACTTAGCAGTTTCATTCATCATTGGAACGCCAGGTGGCGGTGTTACATGGTGATGATGAGTTAAACCTGCAGCCGCCAAATGAACCAGGCTAATTTTTTTTATTATTAGATGTAAAGAAGAGAGAAATACGTTTCTTAATTAAAAATTTGACATGTAACAAGCAAGAATTAAAGATATGCAGATGAAGTTCAGAATTTTAATATATTTTGCTGGAAAAACATTCATATTAAACGAAAATATGCAGTGAAGAAATATTTTCAACTATTATGTATTCAATTCTAAAAAAAAAGTCTAAAACACACACACACACACACACACGCACACACGCACGCACATGCATACGCACACATACACACACACATGAACACACACACATACACACACACACGCACACATACGCGCACGCACGCACACGCGTGCATACAGGCACGCACTCACTCACACGCGCAAGCATGCACACACACACACGTGCACACATACACGCACACACGCACACACGCACACACGCACGCACATGCATACGCACACATACACACACACACGCACACACACATACACACACACACGCACACACACATACGCGCGCACGCACACACACATACGCGCGCACGCACATACATGTATACGCGCACGCACTCACTCACACGCGCAAGCATACACACACACACACACACACACACGCGCTTACACACACACAGAGTTAAGGAATGGAAGTGAAATACACATGACACTTGCAGGTTACTTGAAGCTGATGAGAATGCTGTGCTTTGTATCCAGTGGAGACATCTATTGGTCAATACTTGTATGGAAAGCACGAACAGAGAGGTCGTAACGGGTAGTTCTGGTCAAAATTCTTCCTCCATAGATTATCTATTTCTTTATTACCCACAAGGGGCTAAACATAGAGGGGACAAACAAAGACAGACATAGGTATCAAGTCGATTACATCGACCCCAGTGCGTAACTGGTACTTAATTTATCGACCCCGAAAGGATGAAAGGCAAAGTCGACCTCGGCGGAATTTGAACTCACAACGTAACGGCAGACGAAATACCGCTAAGCATTTCGCCCGGCGTGCTAACGTTTCTGCCAGCCCGCCGCCTTAATAGATTATCTGTTGTTAAAGTGGGTGGCCTGTCACCTCTGCCACCCGAGTGAAATCCGTTAAAAGTAGACAGAGGCCAGATGTTATTTAGTCATAGTGATCCTCGAGAGAGTAACAGAAAGAATAAAAGCTATCTATCACTAAACACCATTTTACAGACGGTACAGTTTAATGTTGGTGAGGTTTCGCTGTCTTTTCAATAATGTTTCATTCATCATTGGAACGCCAGGTGGCGGTGTTACATGGTGATGATGAGTTAAACCTGCAGCCGCCGAATGAACCAGGCTAATTTTTTTTATTATTAGATGTAAAGAAGAGAGAAATACGTTTCTTAATTAAAAATTTGACATGTAACAAGCAAGAATTAAAGATATGCAGATGAAGTTCAGAATTTTAATATATTTTGCTGGAAAAACATTCATATTAAACGAAAATATGCAGTGAAGAAATATTTTCAACTATTATGTATTCAATTCTAAAAAAAAAGTCTAAAACACACACACACACACACGCACACAAACATCAACACACACACATATACACACACAAATACACACACAAATACACGAGAGCAACAAGAAGAAAAATAGAGAAAATCGAATACTTCATTTGATAGTATAGTTTGCAGTGTAATTGGAAAGAGTGAAGCCCGTTTAACATGATTATTCTCTAAATTACTTTGGTATTAAACTCATTTAATTAAACAAGAATATTAAATAGGTTATGAAGTGGAATCTTATTAATATTCTGATCCGTTGAATAACATTCACGCACACTATACACACACACACACACACACACACACACGTATTTGTATGTATATATATATATATATATATATATATATATATATATATATATGTATAAAGAATGATTTATTCGCGATCAGAGTTGTTCGATAACCGAGGTACTACTGTATATATATGTTATATAGAACTGAAGAAATTTGGATTCAACCGTACTCCTGTACGGTTGGACATTTATTTTCAATCACTACAATTGTTTCTACTCAACGTAGTTCTCCAGGTGTGCAGGTACTTGATTATGCAATCGTTTCTCTGCATCATGTGATCTAATTGTCTTTCCTCAGGCATAATTATCTCCATATGTTCAAATTCTCGGCTTCAAGAACATCCTCTCCGTCTGGCCTGGAGTTAGTAGTAGCCACTGAATTTATCAAAGGCGTGTTGTTGCTGAAGGACGCTTTAACAACAACACACCTTTGATAGATCCTTTTATTATTCCTTTAGCCTGAACGTTAAAGTCCCATAGCATCTTATATTTCTTACTTTCCAGTACTGTACTAGGTTCGTGCTTATAAAATTTATCATTATGGTAAAATCCTAGCTTTCTCCATAATTCCCAGTCTATTATTTTCTCTGGGTTGTCATGTCTTTTCTTGTATTCTCTCTGTGTCAGCATACTACACTCACTAACTGTCTGAGTAACACTCTCCTCCTTTGATTTACATAACCTACATTGGGAATCTATCAGATCCTTGTCTGCGTTGGCTTTTATCCAATTGGTTCTCAATGCTTGATTTTTTCTGCTACTAACAAGCTTTCTGTCTCCCTTTTCAGATTTTCTTTATGCAACCATAACCATGTCTCACTATTACTATTTCTTGCATCTATCATTGGAAATCTACCATGCAAATCCTTCTCTTCCTAGTCACATAATATTGCTACTTTTCCTGGTTTTTAGCTTCAATTGGCTTTTTGGTTTCCCAATCTCCTACTGTGACTCTAACAACTCTTAATAAAATTTCTTCGAGCAAGGCACTTTATTTCACGTTGCTCCAGTTCACTCAGCTGTAGAAATGAGTTGCGACGTCACTGGTGCCAAGCTGTATCGACCTTTGTCTTCCATTGGATAACACTGGTGGCGTGGAGAGGGGAGGCTGGTATACATGGGCGACTGCTGGTCTTCCATAAACAACCTTTCCCGGACTTGTGTCTAGGAGGGTAACTTTCTAGGTGCAATCCCATGGTCATTCATGACCGAAGGGGGTCTTTACCCTTACTACCAACATAGGAGTCTATATCTACTCTAGCTAACTCACTCTTCTACTGATATTAACGCTCTTCCACCTTCCTTTCGAGGTAAGTATCATATTGTCACTTCTCTTGAGTAAAGTCATATTGAATTCCTTCCTAATTCATATTTTGTCCAGTATACAAAAGCAGCTGAATATCTAAGTAACAATATTGCTCATGTATTTACAACTGTCACTAGATTCAGGCCATTTAACTTTGACTTCATTAGCTTTATCACTCTTCTGATGTACTTCTCAATTTTCGTTTCAATTTCTATAGTTTGTACTCTGTCAGATTCTAATATTCCTAGATACTTATAACACTTCTTTCAGTGATTTTAACACCTGGCTATCTGGTAATTGAATTGCCTTCACTGTTGACAACCTGTCTCTTTTTATAACTAACATTGTGCGCTTATCTATACCAAAATCTGTACCTATCTATATCATTGCTGAAGAGTCTTAGTTTGAATTAAGGAATCTATCAATTTTGTATTCTTACTAAAATGCTTCAGATCATCTATGGTTAATTTTTCCTTTGCTACTGCTAAACTGATACCCTGCCTTTCTCTTTCTCAGTACTAAATTGAAGGAGATTAAGCATAACGCAAATATTCTTTCCTACTCTAGGCACAAGGCCCAAACTTTTGGGGGAGGGGGTGAATCGATGAGATCGACCCCAGTACACAACTGGTACTTAATTTATCGACCCCGAAAGGATGAAAGGCAAAGTCGACCTCGGCGGAATTTGAACTCAGAACGTAAAGGCATAACGCAAATATTAAAGGGGATAACGAGTCTCAATGGAAAATTTCTCTCTTGATATTAACTTTCCCTTAGACTGTGTCACCTGAATAGAGATCTACTTTCTATTTCTTCATGCTAAAGCAACTTAATTCTCTTATGTTGTCCGCAATACTGAATATACTCAAACATTCACTTATCCATGACTATAAAATCATGTCATAGGCTTTCTTACAGTCTATCCATGTTATTGCTAATGTTTTCTTTCTAGATTTCACTTCTTATAGAACTGCTTTGTCTATGTACCATGCGTTCCTCTAGTCTTCCTGCAACCTTTCTGTTTTTCTGGCAGCAAATTCTGGCTGTTAAGGTGCTCCTGACTACTTTCTGTAAGCAAGTCTATAATTATTGGCTACATTTCCCTGCTTTTGTCATTCATAAGGAGTTTTGTGTTTCCTCTAGTCATCCAATCTATATTACTCCTCCATTCAGGCAATCCTGGAGTTGTTCCCTCAGTCTCTCATGTAAGCAATCAAATTTCTTTAACCAGTAGCCTTGAACTAAATCTGGTCCTGGGCCCTTCCAATTCAACATATTTCCTAAAAAGTTTACTCATTAATGCACTATTTAGTCTTAGATCTCATAATTACTTCTACCCTTACTTTCTTTAACCATGCTGTATCTCCATTACGATTGACTGAATTATCTCAAATAATACTCCAGAACTTTCTAGTTGCCTCTGAATTAGATTTCCCTTCTTGTTGGCGGGGGTAATCGTCAACAACCGTTGGTGGATAGCCCTAAGGGCTACTAGAGTAGAAGCAGTATGTTTTAGTAAGGAAATAGCCTTAGATGAATCTAGGATAGAGAGAGAGAGAGAACTAGTTAGGAAGCTAGATGAGGCACTTATAAGCGGCACTGCGACTGATGAAATGGCGGCGAGATTGGCTCTTGATCAATTTTTCAATGCCAAGTACGAAGGTTGCGTTGTCAGAGCTAGGGCGCGTGCTCTAAGATATGAGAGAACGAAAGCTGTTCGATGGAGTCGGGTGGCAGAGGTGCAAGGTGGAAACAAAGCCATTATTTAGTCATTGACGGGCTAGGACGGGCGTATGCTACACAAATCCAAGCAAATGTTATGGAGTTTCAGCGGCACTTCGCAGAACTGTTCGGGGCGCGCGGTGTATTGGGAATGGAGGTGAATTTCACCTCCTACCTAGACGGCATGCCGCTTCTTTCAACCAGGTATGAGGAGGTCTACGAAATGCTGATAATAGCCGAAGACATACGGGACGCGATGACGAGTTGCCCAAAGAAGAAGTTTCCGGGTCTGAATGGTCTGCCCTTTCAGCTTTATCTTCATATGCCAGACTTGTTCGGAGATGCCTTGTTGGATGTCTACCACAACTAGCAGCAGAACGAGAGAATACCCAGTGCTGTGAGCCGTGGTGTGTTGGTGCTGCTGAGAATAAGGGGCAATAATTAGATAATTTTAGGCCCATAACTCTGCTGAACACAGATTATAAGATTTGGTTAAGGTATTAGCTAAGAAGTTGGCGCTTGTCGTCGATAAGCTGGTAGGTGACGCACAGACACACGCTATCCCGAAAAAATCTATCCACAACAACCGCCACCTCACACACTACATCATAGAGAGGGAAATGAAGGAACCTGGCTTGGATGGGGCCCTGATCAATTTGGATCAAACGAAAACTTTTGTCACAGTCGACCATAAATACTAGGAGGCTGTCCACGCGGCGGCCGGTTTCGGTCTCATTTTCAGAGGTTGTTTCAAATTTTTGTCACAAGGCCAGCAATTTCGGAGAAAAGACAAACGCATAGAAACATTCTGTTCATAAGACAGACGCATCTCTGCAAGACTCTCCAGTCGTGGCCAAAAGTTTGGAACATTAAAAAAAAAATTTTAATTGCTATGTCCAATATACGCTCCGACCAAATATAACTTTTGGCATTTAATACAAAAATTCTAATTTCAGACCTATTTACAAAAATTTTATCCAAACAATGTCATAACACATTAATAAAAAAGATAAAGCTAGAACAGATTGACAATCTCTTCTTGCACACCTGGATAATACAGTCGTGGGTAAAAGTTTGAAACGTAGGTAAGAAAATTAGAATATTTTTATAACGTAAGGCAACCTGTTCTAGTTTTAGCTTTTTCTTTTTTTTAATGTGTTATATTTTTATGTTTACTTGTGAACTACTTCCTGTTTTACTTGAAATTGTAAACCCCTAAAATTCCTCTTTAACTTTTCTAGACATTCATAGGCGCAGGAGTGGCTGTGTGGTAAGTAGCTTGCTAACCAACCACATGGTTCCGGGTTCAGTCCCACTGCGTGGCATCTTGGGCAAGTGTCTTCTACTATAGCCCCGGGCCGACCAATGCCTTGTGAGTGGATTTGGTAGACGGAAACTGAAAGAAGCCTGTCGTATATATGTATATATATATATATGTGTGTGTTTGTGTGTCTGTGTTTGTTCCCCTAGCATTGCTTGACAACCGATGCTGGTGTGTTTACGTCCCCGTTACTTAGCGGTTCGGCAAAAGAGACCGATAGAATAAGTACTGGGCTTACAAAAAAAAGAATAAGTCCCGGGGTCGAGTTGCTCGACTAAAGGCGGTGCTCCAGCATGGCCGCAGTCAAATGACTGAAACAAGTAAATGAGAATAAATGAGAGAGAGTCTCATCTTCTTGATGAAGTGATTAGTATTGGTATTTCTTGAAATTACTTTATAACAGACAGAAGTAATATGGATGCTGTTAATGTTGATATTTCTGCGAGAATTGGAACATTTTTCCTCTACGTTTCTCTTCCACTCTAGAATCAACTTAATTTTTCTATACATTGTATTGTGCAATCAGTATTGCTTCTATCATTTATTTTCTATTCTTTTGCATAAAGTTGTGTAGCTGTGTTATCTACAAATGCTTTCCTACCTGGATCTATTATTATAGATGTTATATTCCTTTTGCTCCAGGGCATAAGAACACTGTAGACAGGATTCGTGGAGTTAACTTTCCCTTCTTAATGAAATTTCAAATCACTATAGTTATTATTAATTTCTTGACGAATATAGAAATATGATTTTTGTTAGCAACGGTTTTTTTATTTAAGTTTTTGAATAATATTATTTGTGATAGTGAATGGCTGTTGGCATGCGTTTTATCTTCTGTTTTGTGTGAATTTTGATAATGGTTTTATCTATTATAAGCTTGGTATGTATTTAATTCATGTAATAATACACTCTATGCGCATTTTGTTTATTCTTCATAGGTTACGTGTCTACTTTATGTCATGTATTTGTGCATATATATATATATATATATATATATATATATATATATGTTTATATATATATATATACATATGTGTATATATATATATGTATATATATATATATATATATGTATATATATATATACATATATATATGTATATATATATAAATATATATATACATCCATCCATCCATACATTCATACATACATGCATATATATACATACGCACACAATATATATTTGTTTAATATTACAATTAATTTTAACTGTCTTCACACATAGTACATATTTATAAATGCGTATACATATCCATACAAATATATATATATATATATATATATATATATATATATATGTATGTATGTATGTATGTATGTATGCATGCATGTATGTATGTATCTGTGTGTGTGTGTTTAAGTCAAGGATGTCCCTCCATAATTCATTGAAAGCATATTTAATGCGACGTTATCGATTATATTTCTGGCTTTATTATCCAATTATTGATTCTTAGGTTGTGAATCTATCACAACAGTTGAAATATAGGGTCGAAGAACATAAACAAAAACACATTATTGATCATTGAAAATCTTCTTAATCGATTATGGAAATGCCGTGGCAGAAGATGGGGGGTTAAAAATATACAATATTTAAGAATCGATTGACTAGGAATGATCTAGAGAGACGTCGTAAAATAAACGAAGATCTTAAAACAAAATGGAAGCAAATATATTTCGACCCCTTTTCGTATAAAATATTAAAAAATTTATTTTTAAGTAAAAGATACGAAATTAGATCAATGCAAATAAGTGAAACGAAACGTAAAGAAAGACACCATTTAACAACAAGACAATCATCCGTCGAGTTGAGCCTGCAATTTGTTTTGGAAATTCAGTTACCGAAATATTACTCCACTCGTGATGCCTAAGTGTTTACTAGACAACGTCTAATCACTCGATTTGCTAGAAATGACGACAAAATTCCTGTAAGCGACACTTTTTTAACGGCCACTCTCGTAAGCACGTATGACCTGCCAGGGATCTTTGGTATATGGATTAATCTGATGCTTTTAGCCCCAGGCGATCAACGTCATCAGATGGACTTTAGACACAAAATTTCAGTGCCCTTGTGTTATTTGCAATGGGAGGGGGAGGATGACCTCCCTTTGCAAATAACACAAGGGCACTGAAATTTTGTGTCTAAAGTCCATCTGGTGACGTTGATCGCCTGGGGCTAAAAGCATCAGTGACACCCCACCCCCAGTGGCTAGCCACATTCAGATGGCTAGTACACCTTACATTGTCGAGCGGTTACTGTTTATATCTCGTTCAGAGATTTATTAATGCTTTCAGACAGTTTTTCTAAATCAGTGACAGTAGTTGCTGTGAAAAACGTTAAATATTATTATTTGCAGGGGGTCTCCTTCATCGAAAACCGGTGTTTACCATGCGTTGACGAGAGGCAATTACCTTGAAACTATAGTCCGTATGTAGCACTTAGGTTTTCGAGGGAGGATGACCTCCCTTTGCAAATAACACAAGGGCACTGAAATTTTGTGTCTAAAGTCCATCTGGTGACGTTGATCGCCTGGGGCTAAAAGCATCAGTGACACCCCACCCCCAGTGGCTAGCCACATTCAGATGGCTAGTACACCTTACGTTGTCGAGCGGTTACTGTTTATATCTCGTTCAGAGATTTATTAAAAATAAAAACGCCTTTTCTAAATAATAGATAAAATAATATATCACCTGTTGTCTCCAAAGAACGAAATGTGGAGAAAATCCGTTTGAAGATTTGTTAACACTAACAACAATTAATTTCGAAAGCAATATGATGGTAGCAGGAAAGATGTGCATCTATGCGGTCTTTCGAATTGCTTGAAATAACAACTAAATATCCATGAAATTATTTCCTAACCTTCTTATTACAAGAGAATAGAAGGGCATATATTCCAGTGACACTATCTTTTTATGGTCTCCATTGGAATGTCTTTAATGTTTAGTGTGTTGAATCAAGGATAATCTGTTGTCTAACAAAAACATAAGATGACCGGAATAACTCTTGACATTATCACATAGTCACATGACTACCAATAGAACTATCAACACCATCAATAGCGAGTCTGTATGTGGTCGCACGACCTGTTAGAAATAGCAAGCAAATTTCTTCATATACCATGTCGTCTTTAAAAAACTAGAATTATTTAATCACACATCAACTCAATCAGGGCCACCCAGGGACTAAATAACAGCGGCAGTCCTACCATCAGCACCAATACCGGCGGGACTGGGAGTACAATTGGCACCAACGTCAGCACCACCATCAGAATCTCCACCAACAACACCATCACCACCACTGCCAACAACAATAACAATCAGTTCTATCAGCATCATCATCATCACCACTGCCAGCAGCAGCAGCAGCAGCAACACCACAACGACGACGACGACGATGACGACGACGACGACGACGACGACGACGACCACCACCACTACCACCACCACCATCGACGACACCATCGTCGACACCATCGCTACCACCATCACCACTAACATCAAGACGACGGCGACGACGACCATGGTGACGACGACGCGACGACCACCACCATTGCAATGGCGACCGTCATCGCCACCACCACCGCCACCACATCACCACGATCCTCACAAGTACTACCGAAACAACAACCACCACCATCATCAGCCGCAGCAGTACCAACTCCTGGTGGTTAGGGAGTTCAGTTCACGACAATAAGATCATTGGTTCGATTTCCGGAGCGAAAGGGGGCGTTGTGTCTTGAACCAAGGCATTTCAGTTTACGTTGTTCCACTCTGCCAGGCCGAAACGAATACCAGCTGAGTGCTAATGCAGCTCTTTCACCCTCCAGCTGTCACATCTTGAATGTTCCGATGTGGTGAGAGTGTCAAGAAGGGAGAGGTTCTCTTCGCGGCCACAAGGTCCTGGATTCGATCCCGAAGTCATTTTCTATAACACTGGGTTAACCAACACATTGTGAATGAAATTAGGTAAACACAGTGTACAGGAGATTATTTTTGGTGGATTGTCCTACTCTCGACTACATAGGCACAAAGAATCAGGTAGGGAGGGCACGAAACACACTGGCAGCTCATACTCGCTTATGAGAGTGACCGTTCTGAAAGTGTCGCTTACAGGGATTTTGTCGTCATTTCTAGCAAATCGATTGACTAGACGTTGCCTAGTAAACACGTAGGCATCATGAGTGAAGTAATCTTTCGGTAACCGAAATCCCAAACCAAATTGCAGGCTCAACTCAACGGATTATTATTGTCTTGTTGTTAAATGATGTCTTTTATTGCATTTCGTTCCACTTATTTACATTGATCTGATTTCGTATCTTGGTTTAAAAATAATTTTTTAAATAATTTATACGAAAAGGAATCGAAATACATTTGCTTCCATTTTGTTTTAAGATCATCGTATATTTACGACGTCTCTCTAGACCATTCCTAGTCAATCGATTCTTATATAGCGTATATTTTTTGCCCCCATCTTCTGCCACAGCATTTCCATAATCGATTACGCGATATTCAGTAATCAATAATGTGTTTTTGTTTATGTTCTTCGACCCCATATTTCAACTGTCGTAATAAATTCACGACCTAGGAATCAATAATTGGATAATAAAGCCAGAACTATTTGAACTATTAACGGACAACCCTGACGTATACATACATATATATATATATATATATATATATATATATATATATATATATATATATATATATATATATATATATTATATATATATATATATATATATATATATATATATATATATATATATGTATATATATTTGTATGTATATGTATACTCATATATAATTATGCATTGTGTGTGAAGACAAAATTAATTTTAATAGTAGACATATATATTGTGTGCGCATGTATCTCTCTCTCTCTCTCTCTCTCTGTATATATATATACATGCACAAATACTAGACGTAATAAAGTAGACACGAAACCTTGAAGAATAAACAAAATGCGCATAGAATGTATTATTACATGAATTAAATACATACCGAGCTTATAATAGATAAAACCATTATCAAAATCCACACAAAACAGAAGATAAAACGCATGCCAACAGCCATTCACTACCACTAATAATGCACCAAAACAATTTAATAAAATGAAACCCGTCGCTAATAAAAATTATATTTCTATAAATCCAACAAGGAGCTAACAATAACTATAGTGATTTGAAATTTCATTAAGAAAGGAAATTGACTCCACGAATCCTGTCTACAGTGTTCTTACGCCCTGGAGCAAAAGGAATATAATATCTGTAATAATAAATCCAGGTAGGAAAGCATTCGTAAATTACACAACTACAGAACTCTATGCACAGGATGTAGAATCTGTGCAGAGAGGCGTCTGTATCATGAACAAAATGTTTCTACGCGTTTGTCTTCTCCAGGAAATAATTCATATCAAAGATTCTCTTGGTAGAAACGTTATTTGCGAACGATGGGACTTATCTTGTATTCGCAGCACTCTCATTTCACGTAATACGTATGCACAAGAGAATGTTGTTTGTGTTGTTCCTGTGTAAGTTTACAAAAACGAATTACTTGATCTTTTTTTTTCTGTCACCGTGTTTCTGTTTTGTAAAATTAGCTTTTCAGTGTCTAAAAGGAGCGTATTTGCGCTCCCATCATTGTGACGCATATCTCTTCCTGCTCCTTCACAAGAAGTTATGTGTAAATATGAGTGAGTGAATTATTTACAAAATTGAAATAAAAATTTCCTGAAACACACCTTACTTCGTCCACTTCAAATTAAGAAGGGTGACACGCGAATGTTTCAAAGCATTCCTTTGGCAAAACAACCTCCACACGATGCCATTTTAAATGGAAACACAGTAATACTCAAATACCAGAACTGAAGTGAATATACTTACTCAAGCCACATGCCATATAATAATAATAATAATAATAATAATAATAATAATAATAATAATAATAATAATAATAATAATGATAATAATAATAATAATGATAATAATAATACAGTTCTATATTTAAGAGATGAGAAATTATGTACATTGTTTAAATTATTTACATTATTTACATTAAACGGATATTTGTCCTCATCTAGTTTGTTGTTAACGTTATTTTTTCGGCTGATATACCCTCCAGCCTTTATCAGGTATCTTGGGAAAATTTCGAACCTGGGTTCTCCTTAGGAATGAGAACCTTAGGAATGGGAACCCAGGTTCGAAATTTCCCCAAGACACCTGAAGAAGGCTGGAGAGTATATCACCCGAAACATTGTGTTAACAACAAGCAAGATGAGGACAAATATCTGTCGAATGTAAATAATGTAAATAATAATAATAAAATAATAATAATAATAATAATAATAATAATAATAATAATGATAATAATAATAATAATAATAATAATAATAATAATAATAATAATAATAATAATAATAATAATAATAAACCCCAAAATGGCAGAAATTCAAAAGATAGTGATCATGGGAACTGCTCATATCCTACGCAAAATACTCCTATGTAATCTCAGGGTTTAAAACAAACATAATTTTCGTTTTTTTTGGACATTCACTAGTACAACACCAAAAAAACCCAAATATATGGCACACTAGGCATAACAACAACACGAACTTCCAACCTTCTGTCTCTTGAGGTCTCTGGGTGAGACTTGGAGCAAACTTATACAATTATAAAGCAAAAGTCAAACATATAATAATGATAATAATGATGATAATAATAATAATAATAATAATAGTAATAATAATAATAATAATAATAATAATAATAATAATAATAATAATAATAATAATAATAATAATAGTAGGTGCATTAGGCATGATAAAAAAATATTCATCTACTGTAGCCCAGGCTACGTCAACATTTAAGCAATCCAGAACAGCTTACTACAGAGAGTGTTGATAATCACATGACTGCTTCCCTACAGTACCTACGAGCTCATAGTTTAGTACACAATGTCCCAACCTTTTCTGCCTTGAGGCATCCTTGCCAAGCCTTTCAGAAATCTACGGCACCCCTGTTAGAGAATCTAATATGGCAGTTATCTTTTTGATTCAACATCAATATAACAAAACTATGTCTCTGGGAAATAACATCTGTGTAAGAAAACTATGTCCTCGGAATTGATAATAAACAATTTTCTTTATTTCACCATTGTTGATATAATAAACATAAAATAAATCATAATACATGAATGTAATAAACAGCAATACAAAATATATAAGATGACGATAATATATATTGTTAAAATACTATCAAAATGTGCTTTTGACTCTAAATGATCAACCATGATACCACATACGTATGTATACTTCGCAGCACTTGTCGGTTTATTTCGCGGTCCTCTAGGGTGCTGTGGCACACCACTTCAGAATAATATTAATATTAACAAGTCAAATAATAGTTTTATGACATTTGCAGATGTTCCCAACTCTACACAAAAGTCAATTATTAAAACTGCAATAAAACGATGTTGGCACTTTAAATGATTCAGAAATTGCAGAACATTTATTAACACTTTTCCTGCAATTTATATGAAATTGTATATCCATTCCACAGAGTGGGTATAAATTTTATTATTCGTGATGTTATTCTTAGCGACGAAATTCTCAATAATATCAACTTCTACAATGGATGTTCTTTGTGCGACAAAATCTTATGTTTCTACACGAAAGTATAGCGTCTAATTGAACTGTATTTTAATTACTCATCCGATTTTATGTAAACCCACGATTTTATGCGACCTGTCTTTGTAGTGTGTCTTTCAAGTGATGCCCACGTGACAAATAAAAGAAATCCTCTTCCTAATCATTAATCATCATCATCATCATCATCATCGTCGTCGTCATAATTGTTGTTGTTGTTGTTGTAATGTAGTGAGCTGACAAGATCATTAGCACGCGGGAAGAAATGACTAGCGGTATTTTGTCCGTTTTTACTTTCTGCATTCAAATGCCGTCATGTCAGCTTAGCTTTTCATCTTTTCGAGGTCGATAAAATAGGTACCAGTTGAGAATTGGGATCGATAGAATCGACTAATACCTTTCCCAAAATTTCAGTCCTTCTGCCTATAGTAGAAATTATTATTATTATTATTATTATTAGTATTATTATCGAGTGAGAGAGCAGTGCATGACATCAAAGTGACAATGGGGTAAAATATACGAAGCCCAGAATACCCATCATGACTACCCGTCTGATAAGGGTACACTAGGCACATGCATCACAACCATATGTGCGCGACATGGTGATCTCATATCAAGATAAACTGCACATGACCTTGCAGATGGAGCCCAGTTAGAATTTACTTCAGATCGAGTATCCCATCCCGCTCAAAAGGGCCCTGAATAAGGATTGTTTAAGGCTGTTGAACGAAACACCCACGTTTCCAGAGGTGAATTATTCAAACCCCCAAAGAATTCCTTTCAACATACGACTATGATGCTCCCCCAATACTTCTGCTTGTGATCAGAGATGCACATATCGTCAGCCTCTAAGGGACATGCTCAACTGGTTAAGATCAAACAAGTGACAAGCAAATCTGTGATATTGAACAGAATATTTGCTGCAGCCCATCTTTCATACCAAGTCAAAACAATGTACATGATAAAACTTCCAATCAGTTAAGATCAGAAGCCACGAGAGCCACATTATTATTATTATTATTACTATATGCCCTGATGCAGTACCAGGCAGTGGCTCTCATGGCTTCTGATCTTAACTGATTGGAAGTGTTATCATGTACATTGTTTTGTCTTGGTATAAAAGATGGGCTACAGCAAATATTCTGCTCAATACCACAGATTTGCTTGTCAGTTGTTTGACCGTAACCAGTTGAGCATTATTATTATTATTATTATTATTATTATTATTATTATTATTATTATTATTATTATTATTATTATTATTATTATTATATTATTATTATTATTATTCTATGTTTGACTTTTGCTTTATATTTGTACAAGTTGGCTCCAAGTCTCACCTAGAGACCTCAAGAGACAACAGGTTGGAAGTTCACGTTGTTGTTATGCCTAGTGTGCCATATATTTGGTTTATTTTTGGTGTTGTACTAGTGAATGTCTAATAAAAAAAAATGTTTGTTTTAAACCTTGAGATTACATAGAGAGTATTTTGCGTAGGATATGAGCAGTTCCCATGAGCACTATCTTTTGAATTTCTGCTATTTTGGGTTTTCCTGGTATCTGAGTTAGGTAGCAATCAGCCCCTTTCGCTATCATTCCCAGGGCACCTATGACAACAGGTATTGTTTTAGTGTTCAGGTTCCACATTTTGCTGATTTCTATTTCAAGATCTTTATATTTGCCCAGTTTATATCGATTGGGACAGTCATATCAATGAGGAGGCATGTTCTAACCCAGTTAGAAGTCTTTCAATATGATGTCTGGCCTATTTGCATCTATCTTTCTGTCAGTTTGAATGGTGAAGTTCCAGAGGAGTGAGATGTGGTAATTTTCAAACACCGGAGGTGGGTTGTGTTCCCACCAGTTTGTTTTCATGGGGCAAATCCAGGTTTTTGCAAATTACCCAGTGAATATATTATGCAGCTCTATCATGCCTGTTGAGGTACTCTGTAGGCGCTAGAAGACTGCACTTGGAGACAACATGACCAATGGTTTCATTTTGTTGTTGACATGCACGACATGTTGGGCTACTGCCGTTCTTTAATATGTTGGCCTGGTAGTTTCTTGTTGGTAGGCATTGATCTTGAGCTGCTATGATAAACCCCTCTGTTTCAGATTTTAAGCCAGAGGCCATTAGCCATTGATGGGTCAGTGCTTTGTCAACATCTGCATTATTCGCTCTCTTTGGGTATTTGCCATAGAGAGGTTTTTCTTGCCATTTATCATTCAGAATATCTAAGGCCGCAGTTTTAGCACGGGTTTTCATGCGCCTAGCTTTTTCTGTGCTTGTTTCTTGTATGTCTATCTCTAATTCCGAAATTAGAGGAAAGGATACGTTGTCGTACATTAGTTGTAGATATTAAAGATTTTTTTTTTGTATCTTAAGCTGACCGTTTGTGTGTTCGATAGCTGTAGGTATGAAAGTTTCCTAACTTATTTTATTTTGAGGGAGATTTAAAATATTTACAGGGAGTTGTAGATATTCCACTCTTTGGGAACAGTAGGAGGAAGAGCGGGTTCACCCTGTTGGGTTTTTGGATTTCTGAATTTCTTTTTGTTTTGGAATTTTTCTTTTATTTAAAAAAGTTTTGCTGTGGTTTACAGTTTTTGTAATTGTGCAGTATGTATATATTAGCAGGTGCCTACTTCCATAATTTTTATCGTGCATTTAATTGTGTTGTTACAATAAAAGGCAATTTTACATAGAGATATATCATTGGAGATATTTATGTTTCTAAATTTTTTTTGTTAGGTGTTCGTTTGTATGTCCAAAGCTGTAGATATGTAAGTTCCTTAACTTATTTTGAGGGAAATTCAAATTACTCACAGAAAACAGTAGATCTTCCAGTTTTTTACAGTTGTTTTTTCAGTTGTCCTACTGGGTTAGCTGCTGACAGGTTAGAGCAGCGAAAAACACGTCCAGCCTCTGTCACGTCCAGCCTTCTTCTTCTTCTTCTTCTCTTCTTCTTCTTCTTCTTCTTCTTCTTCTTCTTCTTCTTCTTCTTCTTCTCCATCGCTACGTTCTGAGTTCAAATTCCGCCGAGGTCGACTTTGTCTTTCATCCTTTCGGGATCGATTAAATAAGTACCAGTTACACACTGGGGTTGATGTAATCGACTTAATCCCTTTCACCGCCAAATTTGAAGCCTTGTGCTTCCAGTAGAAAGGATTATTATTATTATTATTATTATTATTATTATTATTATTATTATTATTATTATTATTATTATTATTATCCGTCGCTACGTTCTGAGTTCAAATTCCGTCGAGGTCGATATTTCGATGCAATCGACTAGTTCCGTCCCCTACATTTGAGGCCGTGTGCCCATAGTAAAAAGGATTATTATTATTATTATTATTATTATTATTATTATTATTATTATTATTATTATTATGTTTTTTCTTCATTCTTCAAATTTTCTTCCGTTTCTCGCCGAGTGTTTTCCATACACATAGGGTATTATTATTATTATTATTATTATTATTATTATTATTATTATTATTATTGATTTGACTGAGGTTCGTTCTTATTCCTGGTAGAACTTATATAGGTAGCAGGTTACTACCTGTAACCTTAGGTATCCTCAATCTTCCAATAGTTCTTAAGATCTTCCAGATAATCTCCTTTTGCCCTAAGAGGCAAACTTTCTGCATAAGTTCTATAGGGCATTCTGTTCCAGTCTCCTAGAACCATTTGTTTATATTTTTTACAGAACCTAACGGTCCAATTATTATAGGCACAACTTTTACAATTTTCATATTCCAAATTCTTGCAATTTAAAATTTTAAGGGATGGTAATTTTTTTGTTTTTCATCTTCTTTCTTCCCGATGCTGGAATCAAACGGACATGATGGATCAATTAGTAGCCAACTTAGCTTTTCCTTGTCTATTATTGCCATGGTTGGTCTATCAGTTTATAAGCTTCTTGTCCGTTTGAAAAAGAATGTCCCACAGAATCTTACATTTCTCCAACTCCAGCACTCTTCTCACCCGATCTTCATATCATTTGTCTCCAGCTTCAAATCCTCATTTCTGACAAAGCTTCCAGTGTAAAACTTTTACTACTTGGTCATGCCTCTATTTCTTATATTCTTTCTGTCCCAACTTGGGACATTCTGCAACAATGTGTTCCACTGTCGCGTTACAAGTTTCACAAATTCTACATTTTTCTGTCACATTCTCCCCATATACATTTTCCCTCAAGCTGTTTGTTTTTATTGCTTGATCCTGGGCTGCTACAATTAAGCAATCTGTTTTTTTTTGTTCACCTCTCTTTCCCATTCCCTTTTTTCCTTTTGCATGTTTGACCTCGATTCTGGTCTTGATCATGGTTTGATGACGACCTGCCGGAGCTTGATCAGATACTCTTTGCCTGCCGTGCACGACACTTTCACTATTAATAGTTCCGGTCCCGTTAGCGCAGTTGTGATTATTTGGTTTTGACATCACTCATTTAGAGGGAGAAGTTGTAAGGTTGTGCAAACACCAGTATTTTTATCGAGACACCATCACAAGTTGTGTTGCTAACCAAAGCTCAGAGAGTTCACATCTATCCTCGTATAAACTGTTTTCAGTTTCTACATCATTTCCTACATCATTCATACTGTTGTCAGATACCTTGTATTCGACATTTTCACTCATTCTGGTGATAAGGTGAGACAACTACCAGTTTGTTTATTGTTTATTTATTGCTGTTACTGTTATTGTTGTTGTTGGTCGTTTGGTAGAATTGTTAAAGAGCCAGACAAAGGGCTCTGTGGCATTTGCTTCGGGGCCTTTACTATTTAAAAAAAAGAACACTTTAAATAACTTGAGCCTATATACATTTAAAAAGATCGGATGGTCACTATTGGATTGCATCAAACCTAGATTTACAGATGAAGTGGAGTTAATCATTGAAACAAAGGACACTAACACACACTCACACACACGCAAGTACCCTCATAACACTCATACATAAAAACAACTGAGCGTATACACATTATACATACTCAAACACATACATACTCATATATATATATACATATACATACAAACATACATACATATATATATGTACACATACACATTTGCACATACATATTTATGGTCATATATATATATACATACACATACAGGCGTACATACACACATGGACACACTCACACACGACATACACACCCGTACACATATACAATACTTACCTATATAAATACATTGTTTGCCAACCACCTATAAAATATAAATTTCGTGTGATAAGATGGAAAGACTGTGAATTAAAGTGAGAAGAAATGTGTTTGAAGTGGTGCAGTAAGGCGTCTGTCTTTGGACAAAGACAGGATATTAGCATTGTACGTGAACATTATGTCCATTAGCATGGTACGCCAACAAGTGCACCAAATTAGTTTGGTAACAGATGTCTTTTATTTCTCTTATTGAATGTTCAGAGTAAAACTAATTTGCTTGTTCCATAAAAATTGTTATGTCACCCTAAATCAGCTTTAATATAGAAGAACAATATATACACACTCTGTTGCCATTCTAATATCATCTAGCAGCGTATCTTTGTTTCTTAAGCGTTCCGTCCTGTGCCCAAATCTCTGTTTCATATCCCTTACTCCATCTGCTGATGAGTTCTGGGCATGAACTGACAGTGACTGCTTCTTGCGACGTAACAATGTGCATGCCTCTGCTTAACAGATTAGCTAAGCCGAACAAATCTGACTGCTTCACTGATTCCAGCTAACGTATACCAGGGCCAGTACACTTCAAATCAATTCAATTCGTTTGCTAGCTTGTGTCACTCGCTTACTTCCATTTTCGGAGATATTTTAGAATCGTCTACCACTTCCATATTGAATTCTGCTGCCTTCGACATCGACACAGCATTAGTGTGAAAGCAGCTGGAAAGGTCAGTACTGTTGTGGCGTGGTGATCTGATTTCTACAGAACTGGAGATTTTTGACAGGTCTCCAACCCTATATTCTATCATAAATTGCTTTCTGACAACATCCGCCTAATCAACGACACGTTTCCACCACCATACCCCAATCCATTTTGCTCCACCTCCTCTTATCCTTTGTCCTTTGCCACATATCTCTAGAATCTACCGTCTCCCTAAGATCCATAAAGAAAACAACCTTGTCTCATTTTTCCCACCTGCAGTTTCTCCACTGTGCTCATCTCCAGATACTTTGACCAGCTATTCTCACCTTTTCTTTAAGCTCTTCTACTCGTACCCATGACATCAACAACGCCTTTCACCTCTCCAACACTTTTTTTTATTTCCCTTAACCCCTCCCATTTCTTTATTATGGATGCTAAATCCCTCTGTGCTATCATAACTCTCCTGAAATATTTCCTTGTCCGTGGTGCCACATTGGAGACCAATACCTCCACTCTTACCGCAAGCTGAACTCGTCCTCACACTCAGCTACTTCTCCCTTCCTGTGACTGTCATTGAGTTACTGGTGTAGCATGATAATCAGGAAGGGTTCCAACTACGCTAACATCTTTGTTGGTCAAATGAAGGCCCAAATTATCACCCATTTTATGGGACCCATTTCAGAAATGCACGCTTGTTAGATTGACGGTTGTATTGGAAACTTTATCCATTGAGAGCAGCTCTTTTACTCCTAAACACCTCAACTCCGTCATACATTTCGTCAACTGCTTCTAAACAGATTTCAGTCAGTTATACGCCATGGAAATCCGTAACCGGCATTATAAGTCCTAGAGTTCAAGAAAGAAAAAAAAAATGACTACGTAGACTTTATAGGCTCATTAACATCTGCTGATGAAAATGTAGCCGATGCTATCCTTCCACGTTCCACGCAGAGTGGATTTTCTGTATTATAAAGATTACGTTCTGGGACATACAGTTGAAATCTCGATTAATCTCTTCAAAAGACTTTCTGTAACTAACTCCTATCACAGTTATCTTATTTAATCAAAGAGTTCAATCAGTCATTCATGTTTTGTTTTTGTCAACTGAGGTGATCTAGCATGTTTAAGAGGCAAAAACATCTTTCAGTCATCTTACAATAGAGCTTCTGGAAAGTCTCGCTTTGAGAAGTACTAGATCCACTTTACAGCTGTTGCCAGCTTTTCTTTATTCCTAGAGAACTAAGAATTTACTTCAGTTCTCCGCCATCTATTATAGTTCTAGTAGTTTTTTTTCCTGGAGTCAAAATAGATTTCTGAAAGTGTAGCACTCTTCCCTTTATAATAAGAGGAGAAATAAATTTTTTTTTTGCTTCGGTTTCTAAAATGTTTTATATCTGCTTCACGAAGAATGGCAATTTGATTTTCAAAACCAAAACAGCATGAAAATTCTTTATCATGGAAGTTTTGTCCGACACAAAATAAAAAGCAAACAAACTAAAAGACTTAATCTAGCTGTAATCTAAACTGTAATTAGTGCTACTTGTGTATAACTTTTGATTAAGCCATTAAAAGACCTCCTGGTACACTTCCATTTAAAAAAAGATTGGAAGTAGTCGTCTTGACATTTTAAATAGTTTTCCAAAATACTTATTATAAAATTCAATTGAAAACAACAACCTTGTCCTTAGTTTTTTTCTATGTGTACAGTCTTTATCTTTCCTCTCTTTCCCGAGACACTGGTTCTTGACTAAATACGAAAATCTGGAAGTTTTCAAAGCAAAGCGTTTTTTTTTCATGAAAACTGGATATGTACAATTTTGTTAAAACACGTTTTACTCCTAAAGATGATATTAGGAGTATGTGTATGAAGTACTGCAGTGTTTGCAGCAAATACACAATTTAAATTGCAATATACTGCGCTTTAATGTAATAAATTTAATAAAATAGTTATTTTTGCATGTACATATATACATGCTTACATGTACACACGCTTTACTCACACGTGTTTATATATATATGTACATACATACATACATACATACATACATACATACATACATACACACATACATACAGGGTGCGGTTAATAAATTGTTTAAATTACGCAAAAATGAAAAATAACACTGACATCTCACTTTAACAGGTATATTTACCAAAATTACATTAAAATATCTTGAAATACTAAACAGTAAATTTATTCAATAAAATCGCATTTGGTTTCAACCACGGCCTCCAGACGACTTTGGAATCTTCCGCAACTCTTCTGGAATGCCTCCTTATTTAAGTTGGTGAATGCTGCCATAATCATTGCCTTCAGTTCATCTTTGGTGTTACAAGGAGTTTTGTTGGTCTCTCGCTCAACTGTGCTCTACACATAATAATCAAGGGAGTTGCAGTCTGAAGAGTTAAGTGACCAGATGTTAGGGGTGATGTGGTCGCAGAAATTATCTGACAGACATGACTGGGTTCTCCTACTTGTGTGGCATGGTGAAGAGTCCTGTGGCCAGACATAGGGTCTTCCAGCAACCACCCTCTTGACTCAGGGCAGCATTGCCTCCTCCGAGCACTTGGTATTGGCCTCTGTAATGACTGTGAGGCCATGTGGAAAGATGAATGGATGTATAGCGCTGTCATCACTAGTGATCACTCCAAACACTATGATGTTAACTGGATGTTTGATTTTTATCACTCTTGGTACATGTCCTCAAATTGCACTATCCTCCGATTGGCACCCAAACATTCTGAAATGTTCGTGTTGAAGCTTCCCACACGAAAGCCAAGCCGTACAGCATGTCGTTTCATAATTTCTGGCATAGTGAATTGCGTCACGCTACTGTTTTTCTCACAGACGGTGCCCAACTGACTCTACTATACTGTGTAGTCGACAAAATCAAAACCAATCAATGAACATGAACGAAACTAAAAATATTAAATGGCGACAATTTACCCATCGCACCCTGTGTCTGTCTGTCTGTATATATATATATATATATATATATATATATAATATATATATATATATATATATATATATATATATTATATATATATATATATACACGCACACACACACGGCCATTTACTGTGTGGGCATTGTCTAGTACTGCCTTACTCTTTGTAATGATTTCTGATAACAACAACAACAACAACAACAACTACTACTACTACTACTACTACCACCACTACTACTACTACTACTACTCCTACTCCTACTCCTACTACTACTACTACTACTACTACTACTACTACTACATCATTAATCAATGTCGTTGCTTCTTTTGGAAGTCAGAATTCGAGTGTCTTTACCAATTATAGTTTCATTGATCATGGTCGATAGAGTTGATGGCAGTTAATATATTTTAATCACCGGTCATTACAGTTTAATATCTGTTTAATCCAAGGGCAGTTTTAATCAGTTTGCTGTGTAGTCAGTGACGAATATTTGACATCCCCGTCACCGAGTGCTTCTTTGTAATCTCATTCGGTAATCTCATTCATCTCCTACTTTGATGTGGCTACTCGCTTTACTGTTTATATATATATATATATATAATATATATATATATATGTATATATATATATATATCGACGAGGGAATTATACGTGCCAAACAATTAGACACAAAAACACTAAGAACAACGAAACATAACACCACACCTCAACTCAAAACATTACTATTTATATCAACACACAACCCCCAAAACAGTGAGGCATTCAACACTATTGTGCAAACTATTCCTGAAAACGCACATCCTGAAAACGCACAAACTCATCAAATGCAAAAAATAAAACAAATCACTAAAGAGACTACTAACAAATGCGAAGCTTTACAAAACAACCACGAAACCAACGGTTGAAAAATGTGGACGCCCAAACTGTGGATCCTGCCCCAACCTGCTTGAAGGCTCGGGTTTCCTTTTCAAACAAGGACAGAGGTTCATAATTAAAACTAGTTTCACTTGTGCCTCTGAGAACCTAATTTATGTAATAACCTGCTCGGGTTGCAGACACCACTGTAATGGACAAACGAGTATGACCTTGAGAAAGAGAAGCACTTTACATAAAGCGCAAATTCGTTTCCCTCAATACAGACAAATTCCTCTCAGTGAACATATAGAAAAATGTGCAGGTAACATCAAACCAAATTTCACAGTCTTCCCTTTCTACCAGTGCAAAGACACAATCTCGCAACTAGAACGTTTAAATAAAGAAACTTTTTTCATTGAAAAATACAAAACACGTCTTAATAAGCACGCATAACCAACTTTTATCTTTTTACATATTTCAATTCACGATTGCATCACTGTACATAAATCCGCTCACTAAACAAGGTTTTTGAAACTTGTCTCTGTCTGTACACATATATATTCCCCTCCCATACCGAAAGCTGAACAGTTATCTCCCTTACCAACAACAATAACAATAACGACAACCAATTACCTCCCTTTATTTATCTACTTGTGAAGTCATTCACTCGTGAATTTCATTACACACAACATGGACAAAATTTCTTCTTAAGAAAAAATATATATTCAAATAAATAAAACATAATATCATGAATAGCGATAGCGAAACCGGACGATATATTAAAAATTATATTAAAACTATGTAAGTGTGCGTATTTTCTTTTTTTAATTTCTTATATACATTACAACTCACCACGTGGGGATAATCGAAATTCCTCTTTTCTGTTACTACTACTATATATATATATTATATATATATAGTTAATCCAAACATGAAAACACAAAGAGAAAGCACAACAACACGAGGACGTGGAACAAGTATAGTGTTATTGGACGCTCAGGAAAGGAAAGAAAGAAGGAGGACTTAACGTTTCGAACGGAGCTCTTCGTCAGAAACATAGGAATAGGAAAGATCCAAGGAAGGGAAGATGGTGGAAAAAATCTCCAACGGCACACACGTGTTCACATATTGAATGACCGGAAGGAATGGGTAAAAAAAAGTTCTTTCAAAGACAGGAGAATGCAAAAGAAGGAGGTATGTGTGTGTATGTGTGTGTGTAATGATAGCACGTGTGTCTGTGTGTGGTTGTGGCTGTTAATCTATGTGTGGGGTTGGGCTTAATATCGTTTAATGTCATAGGAAGTATGATAGTAGGAGTAGCTATTGTGTCTACCTACCCATCTGCGTAGAAGAATGGTCAGTGGAAGGTACTGGTAGTTCGAAGTATGTGTGTGTGCGTGTATATATATGTATTGTGTGTGTTTTGTTTGCAGTGTGTGTGTATATGTATGTGTGTGTTCGTGTGTGTATGCGTAGAGGTTGTGTGTGTGTGTGGAATAACTGTGCTTTACTTTGTGTATGTGTGCGTGTGTGCTTGTATGTGCGTATGTGTGTATACAGGTATGTATAATTGTGTGTGTGTATGTATGAGTGTGTGCTGTGAGTATGGCAGGTATATGTGGGTTCATTTGTGTGCGCGTGTAGTTGTGTGTACGTGTATGTGTGCGTGTGTGTGTGTGCGTGTATACGTATGTGGGTGTATATACATGTATCCGTGGGGCTGTGAGTGTCGGGTGTGTGCATTCGTGTGTGTGTGTGTATCTGTGTCTATATGTGTATACGTATGTGTATGTGTGTGTGCGTGTCTATGCATATATTGTGTGTGTATGTATATGTATAGGTGTGTATGTGAATTTGTGTATGCGTGTGTGCGCGGGTTGTGTGTGTGGGGGTTTGTGGGGTTTGTGTAGGCGTAATGTGCGTACCTGTGTGTATGTGCGTGCGTGTGCTTGTGTGTGTGTGTGCTTACGTGCATGTGTGCGTGTATGTGCGTGTGTGTTTGTGCCCATGTGTGTATAATTGTGTGCGTGTCTCTATGTGTATTGTTTGTTGGAGGTATATGTGCGAACCTGTGCTAATGTGTGTGTGTATATACGTGTGTATACGTGTGTGTGTGTATTATGTGCGTATGTATGTGCGTGCGTGTGTATATGCGTGTGTGAACGTGGAGATGTGTGTCATGTTTTATGCATTTTGTTGTGTGTACGCGCGAGTGCTTGAGTATGTGTGTATGTGGTTGTATGTGTGTGTACGTTTATATGTGTGTGTGTGTCTAAAGGTGTGTGCGTGGGATTGTGTGGGATAGGTATCTGTGCATTCCTGTGCGTGTGTATGTGTGTGTATGTATGCGCATATGTAGGTGTACGCGTCGGTGTATGTGGGGGTGTGTGTATGTGTGTGGAAATATGTGTGAGCATATATGCATGTATGTATGTTATGTGTGTGGTGTGTGGGAGGTATATGTGCGTTCGTGGATACGTAAGTATGTGTTCGTGTATATAGAAATAAAAACAATAATTTATAAAAGCAATAAATTATAAACAATAAAAAACAAAAAAATTATAAAAACAATAAAATAATCCAATATAAAAGACGCAATTACAAGTAAGAAATGAAAAATGAGAAAAGAAATAAAGTTGCTTGTTGCAGGAGGTGTAGAGGCAGTCACTAAGAGGAGGGGGCTGTGTTAAGTCCGTTTTGAAAGCCCATAGAAAATGCGAACTTTTACGTCGTGAAAAACTGTGGATTTGTATAAAGGACACATAGACACACAGACACACAGACATTTTACCGTTTATATATATATATATATATATATATATATATACTTAATCATATCGAAGGGAAATGGAAATTAATATAAATTTTCACTTCCAGTGACCCAGCGCGTAAAAATTTAGTCTAAAGACTATGTATTACTCATAAAACACAGTGTACATTTATACACATAAGAGGAATCCACTCATGGGATTCATCACGCTAGAAAGAACAGTTAAGATCTAAAACCACAAAATTAGGGGAAAAATTCCGAAAGAACGAAATGTAAAATAAAAACTTTTACCATCTAGTTTCCTAGACTCAATTGGTTTCTGATTTTAGTTTAGCAAATAAGATAATTTGCTAGGTGAAATCGTTCTCAGCAGGTACACCTCAGATTAAATACATAAAGACGAGGCAACCAATTATATGACTTTTGTTTATACATCCTAATTTTTTCAAATCTACTGCGCAGGCGCAGCTCCTCGTCGGCAATAAAAGAAAATGCCAACTTTTAAAATTCGAAAATTATCCAAAAACTTACAATACTTAATCAAATCGAAGGGAAATAGAAATTAATATAAATTTTCACTTCCAGCGCCCCAGCGTGTAAAAATTTTGTCCAAAGACTATGTATTACTCATAAAATACAGTGTACATTTATACACATAAGAGGAATTCACTCATGGGATTCATCACGTTAGGTACTAAAACCACAAAATTAGGGATAAAATTCCAGGAAACTAGATGGTAAAAGTTTCTATTTTTCATTTCGTTCATTAGTAAAGAAGGTAAATCACGCAGAGTAAAGCCGCTTGGCACATATTGACCTTGAACTTTGCTGTGCATACGCAAAGTTTTTACGCTCTGGTTCACTTCCGCTGTTTATAGCAGTAGTTGGAAGAAAAGTGTGTAGCGTGTTCAAATTCAATCTTTACGCGGCTTCACTCTGCGCTTAGTTACGATGGCAAAAGTCCGTATACTTATTGAGCAGGTCTTGTATATCAGTCCAGAGGGTCGGTAGCGTTACAGGGCTTCCGATACTAACGAGAGGGAAGAAAGAAGATATCCTCAAAAGGGAGAGCTGGCCCGGATGCTTATAAAGGCAACCAAGGTGTTAGATTAAACTGAATGATGTATTAAGTCTACCACCTAAGTAGGTCATAGAGGGATTTGTATTCAGAAGGCAAAAAGCCGAAAAGAAACTCGGGAAGTGCTCGGTCTGATATTTTTACAGTTTCACTAATTCACCTCTCGGACTATTCTTCCTTTTTTTTCACTCTTTTACTTGATTCAGTAAAACAAATCGACCCCAGGACTTATTCATCGTAAGCCTAGTACTTATTCTGTCGGTTTCTTTTAGCGGGGTCGTAAACACACCAACAGGTTACTCTGAGTTTCTCGTTGCCGTTCATCAGATAGTTTTTGCTAGAATGGAACCGATATATCAATTCAATCCATACTCTTACAAACGCTACACCTTTAAAAAAAAATTTATATATAAGTAGCTATATATATATATGTGTGTGTTTGTGTGCTTGTATATGTATGTGTGTTTGTGTGTGCATGTGTGAGTGTGTGCATGATATACATACATACATGCATACATATCTATCTATCTATAATTAATAATAAGCCTCTATTATTCATTTCATTGTACTCCGTTCCCTATATATATATAATATATATATATATATATATATATATTATATATATATATATATATTGTGTGTGTGTGTGTGTGAGAGAGAGAGAGAGAGAGAGAGAGAGAAAGAGAGAATGTGTATCATTCGATTTTCCCTTTGGATTGATTGCTTTCATTCAATCCTTCACTTTCTCTGTGATTTAACATTTGAGCGGGAATCTAACAAAGATAAAAATGAAAAACAAACAAACGAACAAACAAACAAACAGACAATAGTTTGTGCGTGCCCACACACAGACACACGTTAGAGACATAAACACACGCTATGCACTTATTTATAAACGAATAAAATAAATTCAAACGCAAAGAGAAAAAAACCCCAGCAAAACACACATTAGTTGAAGACATAGAGACAATCACATAGCTAACGCTTGAAATCAATAAAAGGCTGTACTATTGGAAACATGGCTGATCACACATTTCAGGAGCTTCTGAACACGCACACGCACATTCGGAAACGCATAAAGACAGAAATAAATATGGTTGCAGAATATTTCGTTTCAATTTCGAACTGGAATTCTTAATTCTATTATCTAAAGAACAATTTGAGATTTATTAGATTTTATATCAAATGAATAGAAACTATTGCTGAAGCACAGCATCTATCTATCTATCTATCTATCTATCTATCTATCTATCTATCTATCTATCTATCTATCTATCTATCTATCTATCTATCTATCTATCTATCTATCTATCTATTTATCTATCTATCTATCTATCTACCTACAACAGGGCAACAAAGCCAGCTTTCGGTCTCTGGTAGATGAATTACTCGAGCCAAGTAAAATGTGTGAGGCCTTTCAACAGCATTTTGCCCGACTTTCCGGGACGAGTGGCGGGCAAGAACGTAGGGTGGCCTTTAGTGCCTACATACACAGCCTGCCACGACTCTCGACAAAAGAGGCAGGGCGCTGCGAAGGTGCCATCACGGCGGCGGAAGTGCGGGACGCGATAGTAGAATGTTCGAGGGACAAATCGCCGGGTTTGGATGGTCTACCCTACGAGCTTTACAGTTGTATGCCAGACTTTGTTGAAGACGTCTAGGCAGCGGTGTACTGCAACTGGTAGCAAAACGGGAGCATCCCTGGTTTTGTGAGCCGAGGACCCGTAACACTGCTGAAGAAAGATCTAAACAAGGGGGACGTAATAAATAACTTTAATGCAGACTTGAAAATTTTGGCCAAGGTATTAGCCAAGAGGTTGGCGCTTGTCATCGAAAAACTAGTCAACAAGGCGCAAACGTGCGCCGTGCCGGGCCGGAGCATCCATGACATCCTCCATCTGAGGCGTTACATCATAGAGAGGGTAGTTAAGGAACCTGGCATGGGTGGGGCCCTGATCAATTTGGATCAATCGAAAGCGTTCGATAGGGTGGACCATCGATACTTGGAGGATGTCCTGAGAGTGGCTGGTTTCGGTCCCGTCTTCCGCGGCTGGATAGCTGCTTTGTACATAGGTATCCGTTCGGTAATTCGCGTAAATGGACATCTATCGAGACCTTTCGACATTGCACGTCCGGTCCGTCAGGGATGCCCCCTCTCGTCGCTTCTATACGTATTGGCCCTCGAGCCATTATTGCGGAAGCTGGCAACTCTGAGGGGCATCCCGCGAGAATTGGGATGCGGGACGAGCGGGTCTGCATATGCGGACGACGTCACCATCATAGTGTCTAGCCACGAGTATATCGAGCTGGTCGGCGAGACACTGTAAGACTACGAAGCGGTGACAGGAGCGAAAATCAACCGGGAATAGTCAATGGCTTGCGGCTCGGCACCTGGAGAAGCAAGCCCATGCCGTCCACCAGTGCCTCCGTCGTGGGACGCTGGACCGACGGTTCGGTCGAGTTTCTCGGGGTCTGGTTTGGTCCGGACCTCCAAATGGAGAAGAACTGGAATGAGATAACGCGTAGCGTGGTCACTCTCGCCGGGCAATGGGCTGAGAGGAAACTGTCCCTAACTGGTCGGACGGAGGTGGCAAACACGTACATCGCGTCCATCATTTAATACCACCTGACCGTCGTGCCTTGTCTCGACCCTACCATCACCAAACTAGAACGCATTCGCTTCCGCTTCTTGTGGAAAGGATGCGACCCGATGGCCAGGCGATTCATTTGCTGTCAACACCCGTTAAAAGAGGGGCTGGGCATGCCGTGGTTGATGATGCGCAGACACGCACTGAGACTGCGACATCTCAGGCTCTACGTAGACGACGGTGAACAGGTGTGGTCGCCGTTTGTGAGGCACGCTTTCCCGCAACTCGTCTCCATGACCGAACTGCAGTTGTGGATCAAAAAGAGACCGAGGAAGGGCGAATGGCACCGAGAGTGTCGCGTTGCTCCCAAGCAGCCATGCCGTCCAGGGTCAACCTTGAGCGACTTCAACACAACCAAAGCATTCTATAGGGGAATAGTGGAGGGGAGGTATGACGATGAGGAATACTTGACCCGCCTGTTCAGGACGACTTTCGGGCCAGGGCCCATGGACAACTTCCAGAGATCCCTGGCCTGGCAGTGCTGCCGAGAAGCGCTACCCGTTCGGGATAAGCTCTTCAGACATAGCTCGAGAAACACGGGGCCGACCTGCCCGTGATGCGGTCAGAGCGACGAAACCGTTCTGCACGCACTCGTGCAGTGTCCAACAATTTCCGACCTGTGGGCTTATGTCGAACGACTGCTGTCACATGTTGGACGAGTCGGTTTATCAGCCGAGTCTATCGTCAATATTGTCACGCCGCCTTCCTTCAAACGGGAAGGAAGAGCAATTTTCATCATACTTGTGGCTATGGTGAAAGAATGTATCTGGTGGACGCGTCTGAAAGGATTGGAGACAAACACTTTCCTCTCTGGTCAATCTCTCATCAACTTCTTCAAGCATCACTTGAAAAGAAAAGTGAGAGTAGAGAGGCAAGTTTTGTCATGCGAATGTTTCAAAAAAAGATGGGTGAATGTAGCAATGATGGCACGTATGAATGACGAAGCCACCTTGAGTATAATCCTATGAACCCAGAAAAATTAAAAACAGAGGGTTACTTACTTGCAAACAAATGTGTTAACATGTGACATTATTGGCCGATGTTACCGTGGTCTTTTCTGTAGGCTTTTCTTTCCACGGATAAACTTTATCTGCTTCCCCCTTTACAACTTACATCATGACATTTCTGTGATACACGATCCCTATTGATCGATTATTCTTTTTTCTTTCTTCTTTTTTGTTTGTTTTTGTTTTTTTCCCTTTTACGATCCCTTTTGATCGAAAACCTGCCCCACTTCTTTTTTGTCCACAAAAGAAAAGCTCTACTTTGTAATCTGCCCCGTCTGTGTGCAGCCCTATGCAGCTAATAAAGAAACATATCTATCTATCTATAAATATATACACATGCATGCATATTATATATATATGTATATGTATATATATATATGTACACACACACACACACATATATATACATATACATATATACAAACATACACGTATATGTATGCTGTCTGTATATACGTCTCTCTCTCTCTGTCTCCCTATATATATATAAAACAACATTGATAAAAAAAATTGTACCTACTTTTCTGACGAAAACAATGCCGTTCTGAACATTTTGGCCGCAACTGTATATATATATATATTATATATATATATATATATATATATATATATATATACAGTTGCGGCCAAAATGTTCAGAACGGCATTGTTTTCGTCAGAAAAGTAGGTACAATTTTTTTTATCAATGTTGTTTTATATTCTATAATTTTCACAGACAATAAATACGATATTATTTGTTATTGTCTGAGATTCTGGTGTAATTTGAGAGGATAATACAAAAGTTATGGATGATCTAGTGATTTACTGCAAAACCCATGCCGGCCAAAATGATCAGAGCGGTTGAAAAAATAACAAAATAATCAAAAATGACAGAGAATACTGGAATTATTTAATATTTAGCGTAAAGCCCTTTAGCTTCAATCACACTTTGACATCTTCGACTGCATGAGGAAACTAAATTTTCAATTTCTTGCTGGGTGATCTTATTCAATTTTCTTCCTGATGGGCATTCCATAATTGCTCGGTTGTTTTAGGATTTCTGGCTTTCGAACGTTCTCCTAGAATATACCACACATTTTCAATAGGATTGAGATCTGGGCTTTGAGCAGGCCAATCCATAACAATAACCTTTTCAGTCTTGAGGAAGTTCATGACCACTTTAGCCTTGTGACATGGGGCATTCTCCTGCATGAATATGGGTGGTCGCTTAGTTGAATTTCTCAGCACAGGCAAGACATGATCTTTTACAAGTTGTTTATAAACTCCTGCATTTTACTTTCCATGTAATCGCACCAAAGGGCCCACACCATCTCCAAATATCATCCCCCAAACCATGACACTTCCTCCACCGAATTTAACACTAGTCTTAAGGCATTTAGTCGACAATTTTTCACCTACTTTTCGACGAACGTACCTTTTCCTATCTGAGCCAAATAACATAAACTTAGATTCATCACTGAAATGCACCGTTTGCCATTTTTCTTGAGACCACAACACATGTTCGGTTGCAAAGGTAAGACAACACTTTTTGTTCTTGGAGCTGATTAGTGGCTTCACTGCAGGTGCTCTTGCTTGTAGGTCATGTTCAACTAAACGACGAGACACAGTTTTTGGGGATAAAGTTTTCTTCAGTACAATGCTCATTTCCCGAGAAACAGCAGCAGCAGTTTTAAATCTGTACTTTTTAACCAACTTTGTCATAGCACGATCTTTTCTCTTGGTCGTTTTTCTTGGCCTACCTGTAGACTTTCTTGCTTCACACGAACCACAATCATCGTAGACCTTAAGAATACCATGAACAACACTTTTTGACTTGTTAACAATCTTTGCAATAGACCCAATACATAAATTATCCTTCTTTCGAAGCTTAATAATCTGCTGACGAATTGGTAACGGAGTAAGTGGCATTATATAAACAAAGTACACTGCAGATATTCTTACTAATGTTTAGTAAACGAACCGTCAAGTAAATCACTAAACCATCCATGGCCTTTGTATTATCCTCTCAAATTACACCAAAATCTCAGACAATAACAAATAATATTGTATTTATTGTCTGTGAAAATTATAGAATATAAAACAAATTTGATAAAGAATTGTACCTACTTTTCTGACGAAAACAATGCCGTTCTGAACATTTTGGCCGCAACTTATATATATATATATGTATACATATTATTTAATTATAGGGCACAATACATGTATTTAAGCGCTACTAATAGTTTCATGTTATATATATCGTACATATACTTACACATGCATATGTATATGTCTGTATATATGTATGTATGTATATATATACATATAATATATATATATATATAGATATATATATATATATATATATATATATATATATATATATATATATATATATATATATATATATATATATAAAGTTAATCCAAACAAGAAAGCACAAAAAAGCACAACAACGCGAGGACGTGGAACAAATATAGTATTATTATACTATAGTATTATTATACTCTCTCTCCCTATATGTATATGTATATATTTTTCCTCCTTTTTTACCACTTCCGTCTTTTTAGTATGTGACCTCGTGAAGACTACCTGCAATTTTTTTTCCTCTGTCCCCCCGTCTCGGGATCTTTCTTTCTCCTATGTTTCCGACGAAGAGCTCCGCTCGAAACGCCATACCCTCCTTCTTCCATTTTCCTGAGCGTCTAATAATAATAATACTGTAATTGTTCCACGTGTTGTTGTTTTTTCTGTTTTCCCGTTTGGATTAACCTTATATATATATATATATATATATAATATATATATATATAATATATATATATATATATATATATAATATATATATATATATATATATATTATATATATATATATATATCTATATATATATATATATATATATATATATATATATATATATATATATATATATATATATGTATATATATATATATATACGTATATATATGTATATGTATGTATACATACATATATATGTATATGTATATATACATATATATAAATATACACACATACATATATATATATATATATATATATATAATATATATATATATGTATATATATATATATATGTAAAAATATATATATATATACCTAAAAAGAAGGAATCAATATGTTTGTTTATTAAAGAGTTTAAAATAATTGTTGAAATGTTGGTAAATCAATAAATGTTGATAAATTTTGAACGGTAGATGGCAGTATTGATCATTGATTTTCTTACTTTTCTGCAACTGTCATTTGAATTGAATCAACTAATTTCCTTCTTAATATTCTCGGTTAATTTACTTCAGCTCATTCTGTCACCCATCTCACTGAACCAACCAAGGATCTGCTCTGCCACTTATTCAAGAAGTCAATTCTCACATTCACTCACCCCTCATTCATTCATTCATTCATTCATTCATTCATTCATTCATTCATTCATTCATTCTCTCACTCACGCACTCACTCATTCACTCCCTTCCCCCTCCTTAATCTTCTCCCTTTTTCACTCACTCACTCACTCACTCACTCACACATTTTCTCCCTTCCTCCCTCACTACTTCCCTCATCACTCATTTTTTAATCTTCTCACCTTCACTCTTCTTCTCCTACCTCCACTCAAACGCTCTCACTAGGAATTTCCTTATCTTTAAATGATTTCGTGTCAACCTCCTGCCGTTATTCAACATGGCTTCATTTCGTTTCGTCTCTGTCTTAAAAATCATTTTCCGAGATAAAACTCATTGAAATCAGTGTTATCCTACACCATCTTCTCTGGTTCGAGGTTAAATACTTCACCTTCCTTTCATGTCAAACACCACCGAGCAACATCTTCGAAGACACACATTAAAGAATCAAACCAGGAACGTTAATTACATTTCGGTAAAACAAATACAGTCATATACAAAAATCAAACAAAACAAAACAAAAAAAATCTCCTAACAAACTTTGTCTTGGCTTTCATGTGGTGAAGCAAAAATTGAAAGCCAAAAGATCATTACTTAGAAAATAACAGCGAACGATGTCTAACACGGTTTCTATAGTGACCAATACGAGAGGCTTAGCACGACAATACTATAAACGGTAATTCATTAACTGTCCTCTTTAAATAGAAAAACACTTCTCCACTCCTCTGTAGATATATCTAATGTTACATTGGCCATCTTTGTGGTCTTCCCCCTGCCACTTAGTCAAATATAGTTATCTTTACTCTCACAACCATTATCTATAGCCCTAACTACCGTCAAATGTCATATCAGACTACCTTTATCGTCATTAATCACTGGTAACTAATCCTACTGTCACAGCAACCGTGTGTATCTATCCTTACTGTTAAATTAATCACTTGCAGCCTTTTTCTACTGTCACATTTTATTCCACTAGAGGTGTCTTTGCTATCACTGAAATCATCTGTAACTCTCTCTACGGTCACATAAGTTAACTCCCTGCTGCATCGTTACAGATTGCTACAGTTTTAATTTCTCAGACTTTCTGGATGATTTTTGTAAGGGATTTGCGAGGGGATCAGGAGAAACGTATGGAGTTCAGTCGGAAGGTAGTCTTCAGCTTTATGATTTCAGGTGTAATAACATTCAAATATAGAAGCACTCAGGCATACACACGCAGGCTGGTTAAGATGTTATTGATTTGGACAAGCTGATATACGTGTACATACGCTCATAGACATTCGAGCAATTGCGCAAATATCTAAACATTTACATAAATCTATTTAAATTTTAAAATAAAAGAGAATTCTCCATCATGGCTCTTGCCATTATGACTGAAATTGACTAAAGTAAAATACCACAGTCACACACATGTGTACACACACGCACATATACAAACATTCATAACGCTGTTCTAGTGTGGTAAAGCTAGGCTCCTATACACGCGCACAGGAAACACATATGAATACGATCTCACATGCTGTCATACATTACGAGCACTATTCACCTGCACTGACTCTCAAATATGCATACATAAAGCACATAAAACCCTCAAGTGATATAGCCCTCAATTCCAAATAAACTTTCACACACACACGCACACACACATACACATACACATAGATACATACATACGCACACATGCTACATACATACACACACATATTACACACACATACTACACAAACATGCACACACACATACATACACACATACATGCTACACACACACAGACACACACACACATTCATACACTTGCAGGCCTATAAACTGTATACTCATGTACTAACCCATTTCGTTTTTACAAGGGGGCGAAAAACACACATGCCCTCAAATATATCATTATAAAGACAAATGCGAGAGGGGTGTTGAAAAGTTCCTGGCTTTAAGGGTATCGCGAAAGGTCTAGTTGGGGTCCCAACCTTCCTAGTTCTTTTACAGGGCTTAGAAAAACTGAAGGACCGTTGCAATAATTTGTGAATCTGAGAGGGAAATATGTTGAATAAAATCATAATTAACTGCTCCTCCTGTATTTTCTTTTACCCGAAGCCCAAAACTTTTTAGCACTCCCTCGTACATACAAATGCATTCAGAAACGCCCGTACGCTAATAGGCTCGCCCCCTCTTACTGCCCCCTCTTTCTCTTTCTCTCTCTCTCTCTCTCTCTCACACACACACACACACACGTACACTCGTTTTGCTAATTGCTTCTACTAGTTTTAGAATAATCTTGAAAGTAGGCAATTGGAAAATTGATAGAAGTGATAGTTTTGATGGATCTAGTGGAATTGGTAAACGGGAAAAATGATAGGACTGAGAGAACCAGGGATATTGGTGGAATTGGTAGAGCACGTGGAAATGGTATAACTAGAGCCCTGGTAGAATTCGTGAAACTGGTAGAAATAGGGAAATGGAGATTGAGTGAAGTTGTAGCACTGGTGGATGTGCAGTGGTAGCACGACTAGAAGTGGTAGAGTTGTGTACGAATGCATGGAAACTGTGGGATTTGTGAACTGGAAGAAAGAGTATATTCTTCATAATTAATTTATAATTTAGATTAATTGTTTGGAAAGCGACAGAGAGTGTCCCATAAAAACAAAACTGTTGTCATGGTAACGGAATTAAAGTACTCAGCGTGAAGCCGTTCGGCACAAATTGACCTTGAACTCTGTCGCGCATGCACACTAGGCTATAGCGTTCTTGCTCACTTCTGTTGTTTATAACAGTGCTTGGAAGTAAAGTGTGTAGAGTGTGATCGTCTCACCTGGCAAATTGAGCAGAGAATTTGCATCAAATTTTGCCAAAAGCTTGGTGACATCTGCACAGAGAACTACGCAAAGTTGTACAAATGAATCAAACATCTCAAAGACAGTCAACAAAATGTCAACAGTGACACACATTCTCGGAGACTCGCAACCAGCAGAACTGATGAAATACCACAGGTGTGTGTACAGCTGTCCGGAAATTAGTAGATATATATTTCTTTACTACCCACAAGGGGCTAAACACAGAGGGGACAAACACGGACAGACAAAGGGATTAAGTCGCTTACATCGACCCCAGTGCGTAACTGGTACTTAATTTATCGACCCCGAAAGGATGAAAGTGAGTCACCTCGGCGGAATTTGAACTCGGAACGTAACGACAGACGAAATACGGCCACGCATTTCGCCCGGTGTGTTAACGTTTCTGCCAGCTCGCCGCCCTATTAGTAGATATAGGTTGATTAGAGATGTTGGGTGGGGGTGGGGGTGGGGGTCAGGGAATGCCTGTAATAATTAAGAAGGTTATGTATATAATAGAGTGGTGAATAGTTGTTTTATTTAATGTGAATATGATTGTTATTGTTTTTATTATTTTTATGATTTACTTAAATAGCTTAGATAGTAGAGCGTGACGTTGAAGGTATTAAGGTGATAATATGTATCTTTAAGTGAGTGTATATACGAGTTAAATTTTATCAATTAATGAGTATCAGAATATAAAGTAATTAACAAAGAGAAAATGTAACCTTGAATAATGGCAATACCAATTTCGAAAATGAAATAACCAATTTGAATTAGTAAAGCAATTGATGTTGTAATAATGGAGGTGTTGATTAATGAGTGATAGACAATCACCAATTAAAGTTAAAATAATATGTCCAGCTCTAATATTAGCTGCAACTGAATGTGTGAGTTGTCAGAGGATGTGAACATTAGTTACAGTTCAGTTCAGTCTAGTCTCACTTAAGATTAGGTTACAAGACAGGTGTTTGCCAAGTGTGTTCAAAAACAGCTTTCAGCTGCAGCAATTTTTGACCAAGCAACCCCGCCCCACAGATTTCCAATCACCATATTCTCCAGACCTTGTTCCTTGCAACTTTTTTCTCCTTCTAGAAATCAAATCCCACTTGAAAGGAACAAGATTTAAAGGTATCAAGGTAATTCAAGAAAATTTAATGAGGCAGATGATAGCTATCCCTAAAAAGAACTTCCAGGAATGCTTCCATCGACGGAAATGACGTCGGTTAAAGTGTATGGCTTTAGAATGGGATTACCTCGAAGGAGATTAAATGCTGAATTGATATATGCTGTGGTTTTCATTTTATAGCACCAGTCCCGATATCTGTTCTTCACACCTCGTACGCGCGCGTGAATGTGTGGAAGGGAGAAAGATAGCTAGAGAGTAAGAAAGAAAGAGACAGAGATGAGAGATAGATAGATCGATAGAGAGGAGTTAAATACTGGAAGTGAGACTGATGGTTAAGAGAAAGAGAGAAGTGATAAAGAGAAGGAGGGAACGATGTTAGACAGCAAAATACGAGAGAAAAAGCAATACATACATAATACATACATATATATATATATTTATATCTATTTACACACACAAACATATATATACATATACATACTTACAAACGTACGTACGTATGTACATACATGCATACATACGTACATGCATGTTTATATATTCCCACATACCTGTACAAAACGATGGATTTTCTTGATTCAATTTATAAGTGTTCAATAAATTCGTATACAAATTTGGACTTACAGCGTAAATAGTGAAAATAAGAAATCGAAAAGTATATAAAAAAATATTTAGAAATATAGTAACATAAATATACAAGATAAAAATATTGTATACTCAGAGTTCGCTAGATAGATACATAGTGATACATACATACATACATACATACATACATACATACATACATACATACACACACACACATATATATATGAAGAGTGAGAGAGAGAGGGAAAGAAAGAGAGGGAGAGAGGGAGAGAGAAAGTATGAAGAAGCCATGTTATTTCAGTTTTGCTGAGTCAACAAGTCGATCATTTAAAGAAAACAAATTGTGAATGTCGATCTTCAAACATTGGCAGATGATAAATGTTGATAAAAATCATCCAGTATTCTCCATTTTGTTATTATTATTGTTGCAACTTCTTTATTCCTAGTGCTCCTACGATCACTGGTATTGTAACCGCCTTGAGATGCCACATTTTCTCAATTTCAATGAGTAGGTCTTTATATTTTCTGAGCTTGTCAAACTCTTTCGCTGAGATATTATGATCACAGGGGATGCTCATGTCGATCAATAAGCAAACTTTATTGTTTTGGTCTTTCACAACAATATCTGGTTTATTGGCCTTGATGGTTCGGTCTGTATGTACTGGAAAGTCTCACAGAATGGTTACATTTTCTCCTTCAGTTACAGCCTCAGGGTGGTGATTATACCACTTGTCGGCAGTTTTGATATTGTAATGCCGACTTATTAGCCAGTGGAGATATTGGCCAACTCTGTCATGTCTTAATTTATACTCCACTGGTGCTAAGACTTTACATCCAAGATTAGGTGGTCCACTGTTTCAATCATGTCGTTGCAGAATCGGCATTTTGGGTCTGCTCCATTTTTCATCACATTGGCCTGTAGTTCCGGGTTAATAGGCTTTGATCTTGAGCAGCCATGATGAAACCTTCGCTCTCTGCTTTTAGCCCTGAGCTCCGCAGCCACTGATGGGTTTGCTTCTGGTCAACATCAGCTTGTTTGCTGCGGGTCACATATTTGCCGTGCAGAGGTTTCTCCTCCCACCTATCAGCCAATTGCTCGTGCGCTTTTTTCATTGCCATCATTTTCACCTTCTTTGCAACAATAGTTGCCGTACTTCCCTCGGGTTGTTCAGTTTGGGTATCCTGCACGAGATCAATAGCAAATGTTTTGCTTTCCTTTATGATAGAATGAAGCTTCTTTCGTCTCTCGTGATTTTCACGAGCTTTAGCATCCAGTCATTCGATATTTCGAGATATTTGGCCAGTCCAATTGTGGTTGTTTTGTAAGCTAGTTCAAATTGGATCAGGCCTCGACCTCCTTGGGCTCTGGGAAGGTAAAGGCGATCTACGTCTGCCTTTGGGTGGTGCATCCTATTACAACTCAGCAGCTTGCGTATTTTTCTATCTATATTCTTTACTTCACTCATATTCCAGTTCAACACATTGTAGCTATAAGTAACAACTGGAACTGTTAGGGAATTTATAGCTAACACCTTGTTACGTGCATTTAGTTCAGATTTCAGGAACTGCACGAACTCTCCTATAACATTCCTTGTTGATTTTCTCTTTCATGCTTGCATGCTGAATACCAGAGCCTTCATTTATCCCTAAATATTTGTATGTTTGTTCTTGCTCAAGCTCTCTTATGACTGTGTCAACATCTAACACGACTGAATTTGTGGTCTTCACTTTCCCTTTCTGGAAAGTGGCCTTGGCACACTTCTCAAGTCCAAACTCCATCCCGATGTCATCGCTGAATGATTTCACGGTGCACAATAGGCCTTCAAGTTCATTATTGTCTTTACCAAAGTTTTAAGTCATCCATATAAAATAGAGGCTTTTTTTTATTGGCAATTTTATACCCATACCCTGTTCTGTTTAATTCACTTGTAAGGGGTATTAGGGCTATGCAGAATATTAAAGGTGAAAGTGAGTCACCTTGAAAATTCCACAGTTGATGTTTATATTTTCTGAGGCAAGTACTCCATTTATTATTATTATTATTATTATCGTTATTATTATTTTGTTGTTGTTGTTGTTGTTGTTGTTGTTGTTGTTGTTGTTGTTGTTGTTATTATTATTTTATTATTATTATATTATTTTATCATCATTTATTCAGTAGTTTTTTTTATAGCGTGCTTTCACTTCACTACCGAGCGCAGCTCTGTGTGCCTTGGGTATGTGCTGTGATTTGTTGTGATGCTCTGATGGTTATTGTATGGAAGTGTTCTGCGTAGGATGTGTGCGGTGCCTAGTAGTGCAATTTCTGTATGTTATATGTGTTTGTAAGTCCTGGTGTTTTTGTTATGTATTTGTCTGAATATTTTTTATCATGCCTAATGCACCTACTATGATAGGAATTGTTTCTGTTTTCAGGTTCCACATTCTAGTTATCTCTATTTCCAGGTCTTTGTATTTTGAGAGTTTCTCCATTTCTTTTAGAGACACGTTGTCATCAGCCGGATTGATACATCAATTAGAAAGCATTTTTTTTCTTCATGATCTCTGACAACTATATCTGGTCTGTTCTCTTTCTCTATCTGTGTGTATCGGCATATCCCAGAGTATGGTTGCTTTCTCGTTTTCTGTGACCTTTTCTGGTGTGTGCCTATACCATCTTTTTTCTGTTGTTATTCCATAATGTTGGCATAGCTTCAATGTATGTAGGTTCCAACTCTGTCATGTCTGTGAATATATTCCTTCTTAGCCAGGACTGGGCAGCTAGAGATAATATGATTTATTGTTTCTTGTCCATCTCCACATATTCTGCAGTTACTTGTAATATTTCTTTTCATTACATGTTTTTGGTAATTTCTGGTGGGGAGGCTTTGGTCTTGTGCTGCAATTAAAATCCCCTCGTTCTGCTTTGAGTCCTGAGCTTCTCAACCATTGCTGGGATTTTTCTTTGTCTATTTCTTTTGCGTTTAGTTTAGTGCAGTATTTACCATGAAGGGGCTTTTCTTGCCATCGTTTTATCATGGCTCGTTGCTGTTCTATTTTTAGTTTGGATTTCATTTGTTTTATAGCTTTTGTTGTTTCTTCATCATCTTCTTCTTCTTTGTGTTTATTAGGTGGTATGATTTCTTGTTTGTATTTGTCAGCTTCCTTAAATACTGAGAACAGTTTTTGTTTTGCTCGTGTTTTGCTGCTATCTGGATCAGTTCCTTCCTTCTGAAGTAGGTATTTTTGCAGTCCTAGGTGGTTATTTTATAGTAGTTTTCCAGCTGTATAAGGCCTCTACCACCTTCTATACGTTGTATATATAGTCTTTCTATGTCAGATTTTGGTGATGCATCCTAGATCCTGTCAGTATTTTTCTTGTTTCCCTATCTATTTTGGACAGTTCATTTCGTGTCCAGTTAAGGATATTGTAGCTGTAACTTATAACTGGGACAGCTAAAGTGTTGATACCTATATCTTGTTTTTAGCATTGAGCTCTGTTTTAATATTGATCTAACTTGTCTATATATTCTTTTTTATTTTCTCTTTCATTTGTGTGTGTTGTGTCTTATCTAGTTCATGGATTCCTAAGTATTTGTAAGTTTTGGCTTTGGTCTAATTCTTTTATTTCATTGGTTTTATCTAGTGTGATGTTGTTACTCTTAACTAGTTTTCCTCTTTCATGGTACTTTGGGCGCATTTTTCTAATCCAAATTTCATATCTATTTCTTTGGTAAATCCATGAACTGTCTTTAATACTGTTTCCAGCTGTTTGTCATTTGCAGCGTATAGTTTTTAGGTCATCCATATATAAAAGGTGGCTGATCGTTTTGCCGTAACATTTATATCCGCATCCAGTTCTATTTAGCATATCAGATAGAGGTGACAGTGCCAAGCAGAAAAGGAGGAGAGAGAGCGTGTCTCCTGGAATATTCCTCTTCTAATGGGGATGTCTTTGGTTTTCATGAGTCCCTCTTTTGTTTGGAGGTGTAGGACTGTTTGCCATTATTCATAGAGTGCTCTATGAATTTTATGATTGTTGGTGCTACTTGTTAATGGCTAGTGTTTCGAGGATCCATGTGTGGGGGATGCTATCAAACGCCTTTTTGTAGTCAATCCAGGCCATACTGAGGCTTTCTTCTTTCTGTGGCTGTCTTCAGTTACGGCTTTATTAATCATTAGCTGATCTTTACAGCCATATGAGCCCTTGCGGCATCTGGGGAACAGTTTGTTTTCGTCCAGGTGCTTGTTCAGCCTTTGCGATATCACTGCAGTAAATGCTTGAACATAGTAGGGAGGCAGGTTATTGGTCTGTAGTTTTCTGGTTTTGTTGTTTCTTTGATTTGGGAATTAAGATGGTTTTCCCCTTCGTGAGCCATTCAGGCATTGTCTCTGGCTCTGCTAGTATGCTGTTAAAGTTTTCAGCCAGCTTTTTGTGCATTCTGTTAGATATTTCAACCAGAAGTTGGGGATCTTGTCATGCCCAGGTGCCTCCAGTTGCTTAGTTTTTGCAGTGCCTGGGTGACCTCTTCAGTTGTTATGGGGTCCAAAGTTGTTCAGATGCCGAGTTTGTTATTTTCATACTCCTTTTTTTGGCTGTTCGTTCGCCGACCATTTCTCTCCAGAATTCTTCCAATTCTTCTGCCGTTGGTGCTGCAGTGACTTCTATTTTATTTTGCCCAGTTCTGGTAGAACTTTTGGGGTCGGAGTTG
>NC_043005.1:23840171-23852671 GCF_006345805.1 Octopus sinensis
TCGCTCGCTCACTCACTCACTCACTCGCTCGCTCACTTGCTTACTCACTGACTCATTCACTCACTCGCTCGCTCGCTCACTCACTCACTCAATCACTTATTCGCTCACTCATTCACTCGCTCGCTCGCTCACTCACTCACTCATTCACTCATTAACTCATTCACTCATTCACTCACTCGCTCGCTTACTCGCTCACTCATTCACTCATTCACTCATTTATTTGCTCACTCGCTCACTCACTCATTCACTCACTCACTCGCTCGCTCACACACTCACTCACTCACTTATTCACTGACTCATTCACTCGCTTGCTTACTCGCTCACTCACTCATTCACTCACTCATTCACTCACTCACTCACTCGCTCGCTCACTCACTCACTCGCTCACTCACTTACTCACTCACCCACTCATTCACTCACTCACTCGCTCGCTTACTCGCTCACTCACTCACTCATTCACTCGCTCACTCGCTCACTCACTCACTCACTCTCTCGCTTGCTCACTTGCTCACTCACTTACTTACTCTCTCACTCGCTCGCTCACTCACCCACTCACTCAATCACTCGTTCACTCACTCACACACTCACTCACTCACTCACTCACTCACTCACTCAATAACACACGTGCATTAACCAAATATCTCCAATGACCCATGTCTAGTTAATTTATTATTGGACCTGTAAAACGGATGAACTCTTCGCAGGGCGTCTTAGAATCAAAATAGAAATATACACTACATAATTGTGTGATGAGAGCTCATTCAACTACCTACCTACCTACCTACCTACCTACCTACCTACCTACCTACCTACCTACCTACCTACCTACCTACCTACCTACCTACCTGCGTACGTGCGTGCGTGTGTGCGAACGTAATTACGTATATATGTATGTATGTATGTATGTATGTATGTATGCAAAGGCAGGAAAAATGTGTTTATTCAAAGGAACGTAATGTTTATGTAATCAACCGGTTACATTCTTTAAAAGTCATTCATAATGTTACAATATCATAAAAGTCATTCATAATGTTACAATATCATAATTTCATGACTGGCTATTGTTGGTGAATCTATTAAGATTCCGTCACATGCGTTGTTGGTATCTGGGAAGGTAATAAGTGATTGTTATAGATAGTAATTGGGGATGTAATAGGAATTCTCAAATTGTTACGTTTCGTTTTATTGCCATTCACACACAGTCAATTATATACTAACATAAATACGTCCTTTAACGAATGTATTATCAATTTTCTGTATAATGAGTGTAAACACTAAGGGATGGCAAGTAGGTGGAGGACAAAACACACTAAAGAAGCGTATGCATGCATACATACATTCATACACATATATGGTGGCTGCCCCTCGTTATCGAGTATGGCCATTGCACGAAGCTTAATCAATGTTGTTATAGTGCAATGCCTGTGCAAGAAGATTTTTTTTTAAAGTGAGGAAAGGCTGTGCACTGAGTCAATCCCACTCACTAAGCAACAGCAGCCATAATCCGAAAAGAAGAACAAGTCAACATCATCGGTAACCACTGAGCTGCAGGTTTTATGTCGGAGTTATCCCAGTTACCTGAGTTACCTTCTCCTAGAAGGATGCCCTAACAAAGGCTAGGAGTCCTTCACTCCCAATGGTTTAACCGCGCGATCGGGTATTCAGTCCGATTATTTCTATGTCCCCGCGCATGATACAGCCTTAAGACATTTATTGGATGGCCGTTCACTCTTAAGAGTTCCTCCGCCCTTTGACGGGTTTTGTTTTTCATCCCGCAGGGTGTCCAATAAACACCCTCCTCACCAAGCAAGCTTGCCGGTTTAGTCATCGACGACCCGACCATGCAACAGGTTGTATTGGGTTACATGTTACCAGTAGCACTCGAAAGTGACCTGACACACACACACACACACACACACACACACACACACACACACATATATATATATATATATATATATATTCATACATACATGTCAGGATAAATGTTGCTGTATGGTTGTGACCGATTCCACATCTTGCTTATTCCTGTTTCTCTATTGTTTTATTTATTACTACTACATGCATACATACAATTATACATACATACACAAGAACCCAGAATATGGTGGAAGCCATAGCTACTCATAATAAAAGGGAGTATTGATGGAATGTACCAGTGCAAACCTCAATAAAATGTGAACACAATAGATCTGATATAATGATTTGTGTATACTTGTGGAAATCAGCCGACCAGCGGATGTTAACATAAAGCCGAAGGTCAGTGAAAAAGAGAACACCTATGCTGAACTGTTGAGAAATCTGCAGCTACTCTATCCAGACTACAAAGAGAAAGCTGATTCGAAGACTACAGATCCATTCCATGACTGGAACTATAAAAATTTGTAAAACTTTCCCGGGATTTTGTTTTATTTAAGTACATATGATCATGTCTAGATATGCAAGTATATGCACGAGAAGACATACATACATAAATACATACATACACACACACACATATACATACATACATACATACATACATACATACATACATACATACATACATGGCAAGAAATTTTGAAATGTAACTGAATGACATACATACATACACTCATACATGCATACATACACACACACATATACATATTTCTTTACTACCCACAAGGGGCTAAACACAGAGGGGGCAAACAAGGACAGACAAACAGATTAAGTCGATTACATCGACCCCAGTGCGTAACTGGTACTTAATTTATCGACTCCGAAAGGATGAAAGGCAAAGTCGACCTCGGCGGAATTTGAACTCAGAACGTAACGGCAGACGAAATACGGCTACGCATTTCGCCCGGCGTGCTAACGTTTCTGCCAGCTCGCCGCATATACATACATACATACATACATACATACATACATACATACATACATACATTCATACATACATACATACATAGTGGCTGCTTTCTCGTATACGAGCAACGCCATTGCTAGAAAGAGTCATCGAAATGGATCATTGATGATGCAATATATATGACCCTTGTATGACTCTTGAGCACTGCCAAAGATTTGCACATTCTATTGCATAATACACAATGATGCTGATTGGTAGACGAACCAGGTGCCACTGTTTGAAGTCTCTTGACATGTATTTTCAATCCTCCAACTGAACAGCAGACCTTTCCACATGTTCTGTTGTGAACAATAGCCGTATCACAATTTACAAGGAGTTGACTCCAGTGATTTCTCTGATGGCTGACCAGGCCTTCATGACTCAAACATTTCCTCCTACAAATCACACATGTAAAAAACATCATTCCTTCATTTTCTATTGGTTCATTCTTTCTAAGCTTTCTCTTGATCTTCTCGTGCTTTATTATCTCTCTTTTAAACTTCGAACATCTACTGTACACTCTTTTCCTCCATCCCAATTACCATCTGAAATTCCTGTCTGTGTCAAAGTAGTTTTAAGTTAGTCTCAACAAAAATGTGTCACAACTATAAAATATATTGACGGAACCCTATCGACATAATTAAGTTAACTCTAATCCCTTTAAATTTTCTCTGACCCGAGGAAAAATCATGTTAGAATGTCTAGGTACAATTTGACATAATTCAAGCATAGATTAAACCCCACCATTGTCCGCTATGCACTGGTGTGAAGTAGAGGTCACCCTAGATATAAACTTTATAGTCATATCAGATATCAACATATCCCCATCAATTCACTTGGTGTCTTAAACTAACCACATGTAAATAAATTAACTTAGTTCGCTTTGAACCACGCTTGGTGACAGAGCCTGAGTGAAAGATCACAGAAGATTGTACTGGGTTGCATACACAACTGCAAATACTCTGTGCATCAGAAACACGTGTCGGTCATTGAAACCAAGTAATTATGTTGTATGATCAGCTGTAAACTTAAAAGAAAAAATATTGATGATGTACCTGTTTCCGTGTTCTTTATAACTGTCTGAAATCTACACTTCTGATAATATTCATAATCCAGGGAAGCGAATCCGGATTTACCAATCGAAACAATTACAGCAAGATTGCTCATACTTAGAAACTATTGACGTTTAGTACTACTTGATATGGTTAGCCATAACCTGGAACATACCCGAGAGCTACCCACCTGGATAATTTTATCTCTATACACTCAAGTTATATGTACAACACACTCTACACACGCATACAGACGTATATATGATGCATTATTTTTCATGATCTAACTTTTGTGCATTTTCTTGGCTGCAATTTATTTGCTACGCAGGGTAAAATATGAGAGAATATTTCTTTGGAAAATTGCCAGGAGTCTTCATATATATATTCATGTAACTAGCAACGAATGCATTGCAAGTAGTCGTATAACTATTATGGAAGATACGCAGATTATAATACGAGTAAATATCAAGTTAAATGTTTCTGATTAACTACATTCTCATTCAACATACGATTCTAGTGATACATAAATGTGCTACTATTTAGACATGTGCATGCATGCATACATACATACATACATACATACATACATACATACATACATGCATAAACACACACACACAGACACATCAAACATCATACATACATACCTCATAGATACATACATACAGGCACACACATACCCTATATATATATATATATATATATATATTTATATATATATATATATATATATATATACATACACATATACATACATCATACATACTTACATACACACGCATATATGTGTGTATGTTCGTGCGGGCGGATGTATACGCGTGTATATGTGTTTTGTGTGTGTTTATATTAGTTTGCTTACTATATTGCTTGCATCCATGCCCTTTATATGGCGTTTTCTTTCATTTATTTACTTATTTATCTATATATTTAAAAAATTTCATCTTAAGTATGTGTATGTATGTCCTTTATGTATGTATGTGTATATGGGTTTTATGTATTATACTATTTGTTACTGTGTCTTTTTAGTCGTCGTGTTGCGTAGTGTAGTTGTGGTGGTGTGTTATTGTTCCACTCGTGTTTTCTGTTGAGGCTTGGTCTGTTTATTATTATGTCTATGACCTCTGTAATCTAAGTGTCATGTCTGTTCTATGCGTTGATAATATCTTAATCTCTATGTTCTAATTGAGCATGTTAGTAGAACAAAGATGAGCTTTTCTACTCTTTGAGCTCCCTAGAGGTGAGATAACTTAGCGAAATAGACGTGGGTGGTATTTTTTAAAAATTTGCAATAGAATTGAAAATAATCATGTAAATAAAAACTGTGTATATCCTCTATATCGTTTTGTGCGCATTAAAATATTGCGTAATAAGGAATATGCAATTATATATTGATATTGTAGTTTCAGTAGACTCAAACACTAACGAATATGTGTATTAAGTATTATATCAATTGTGATTGTATATTTTTCTATAATTTAGTGCACAGACAACAATAAAATTTAAATGCAATAAAAATGCAAATTATCCTTTCTTTTTTAAATAGCTCCTGTTGTTCCTTTTCGTTCCGTGGAATCTCCACGGTCCCGCTGATGAATATAAATGCAAATAACTACACTGAAAACCGCCAAAACTCCCCAGTAGATACATTAACATAGTCTTTGAATAAACACAGTTTAAAATTTCTGAATTGAAATTAGATAACAACATCAACAATCGAACCCAAGTTGGACATATGCTGGGGACCAGCTAATTTTTTCTGGAGACATTCTTTGTGATTTCTGAAATTCAACAAAATTCAACTTTCTATGCAGACAATAGAATGACCTTAATCTGACAGCCGAATCGGACGGATTTGTGTACAAAGTTCTTTTTCTACGCTTGACTGAACTCTAAACAATAATATTTTCTACTCTAGGCACAAGGCTCGAAATTTTTGGGGAGGGGACCAGTCGATTAGATTGACTCTAGTACGCAACTGGTACTTAATTTATCGACCCCGAAAGAATGAAAGGCAAAATTAACCTCGGCGGAATTTGAACTCAGAACGTAAAGACAGACGAAATTCCGCAAAGCATTTTGTCCGGTTTGCTAACGTTTCTGCCAGCTCGCCTCTTTGAACTCTAAACAATAATACAACACTTTATTTCAAATCAAACATCTTCCAACAATATTTTCTTATCAGCCTAAACTCGAAACAATGTTTCCCCTACCTATACTACTACTTTCCATAGTTACATCTATCTCAATAAAACGCCTTGCCAAAGACTATGGAAAGCCAAAAAGAACGCAGTAGTACAGTACAACAGAGGCTAGCAGGCCAAGACCATTTTTTCTTCTAAAAGTTTAGTATATGTATCCCTAAGCAAAACAAAATATATTTCGACGGACTGAAGATTAAGTATTAAATATCATGGAACTCCGTCGGTTGCGACGACGAGGGTTCCAGTTGAACCAATCAACGGAACAGCCTGCTTGAGAAATTAATGTGTAAGTGGCTGAGCACTCCACAGACACGTGTACCCTTAACGTAGTTCTAGGGGAGATTCAGCGTGACACAGAGAGTGACAAAGCCGGCCCTTTGAAATACAGGTACAACAGAGACAAGAAAAAAAGACTGAGAGAAAGCTGTGGGGAAAGAGTACAGCAGGGTTCGCTAGGACCTCCTGCCGGAGCATCGGGGAACTATACGCGCTTTCGCTCAAGAAACACTCACAACGCCCGGCTTGGGAATCGAAACCGCAATTCCGCGACCGCGAGATTTAGTAATGAATTCCTTACTGATCCTTTTTGGTATTTCTTCCGGAAATTGGTCTAACCAGAACTGTATTGCCTCCAGTCCATAATTGTGAGGTATACTGGTATACAAGTTGACTACATCAAATGAACCAGGATTGTTTCTTCCTTGGTTTTTTTGGAAGGTGGTTTAACATATCTAAGTCATCTCTGATATGGCTATCGATATGTTTAAGGAAGGGTTTCAGGAGGATGTCCATAAGTAGACTTAGTCTGTGTGTTTCACAGGTTGGGCCAGCTACAATGGGTCGTAGTTTTAGGTCCCCCGGATTAGGTGTGTGTATGTATGTCTAGTCATTGCGAACTTAACAATGGGATACATGGAAATAATCATTTACCAGGAATCTCTATCAATCTTTGGAAACTCCCTCTCTCAATACATAAAAGAGAATTGGAAACGATTCCTAGACGATTGTTTCATTCTCTGGAATGAAAACATAGATAAACTCCAAAAATTTAAAAACCTATTGAACAGCATAAACCCAAATATACAGTTCACAATGGAATACAACCAAAAGGAGCTCCCGTTCTTGGATATACTAATTAAAAAAATTAACCTTAAAATAGAAACAGACATTTTTTACAAAGCCACAGACGCCAAACAATACCTTCTTTTTAATTCATGCCACCCAAGACACACTAAAACAAACATCCCCTTCAACCTTGCAAGAAGGATATGCACAATAGTGTCAGAACAAAATACCAGGAACTTTAGACTGCAAGAGCTCAAAAACACCCTAATTGACAGACATTACCCAGCTCAACTCATAGAGGATGGGATCAGACGTGCAACAGAAATCAACATAGAAACTTTAAGAAAAGTTCAACACAACAACACACCTTCCCCGAAAATACTACCTTACATATCTACATACAACCCCAGAAACAAAGAAGCCTTCACCATCATCACCCAGAATTTACCAATACTTCATAAAAACCCAAAATTAAAGGAAATTCTAAACATACACCAAATCATTAAAAGCTACAAACAGCCTAAATCACTTAAAAAGATTCTCACAAAGGCAAAATTGTCTTCTAAAATTACGGATGCAAAAGTAAAAAAATGTGGTAGATCGAACTGTGCAACATGTCCTAACCTATTGGAAGGATCAGAATTCTAACTTTAACTTCAAGATCAAATCTAACTTTACTTGTGCCTCTGAAAACATAATTTATGTCATTAAATGCTCGGGCTGCCACCAAGACTACGTGGGTTCCACGGGACTATCACTCAGGCGTAGATGCACACTGCATCGACAACAGATTGCATTCCCAGAATATAGAATGATACCTTTTAGTGAGCACATTGAGAAATGCGCAAAGCAACTACTGCCACAATTTTTAATCTTCCCATTTTACCAATGTGCTTTCGGATCATCAACACAAATGAGACTGAACAAGGAAACATTCTTCATTGAAAAGTACAAACCCAGACTCAACCATCCGAACATACTGACACAGAGAAATTAACAAGGGAAAGGGAAAAACCATCCGAACATACTGACACAGAGAAATGAACAAGGGAAAAGGAAAAAAATTTTAAGCGATTATCTCCCTTACACCGGAAGAAATCACTCACTACCTCCCCTTATTTAGAAATCTCCTGAAAATAAATACAACGATAACTCCATGCAATATAAACATAACGTCACAAGAAATTTGAAAAGCTACACGCGAACCGGTAATTTCTTTAAAAATTTTAAAATTATGTCATTTTAAGGAAGGGAAAAAAATTTTTCCAATATTCTCCAGACATTTTGACACAAATATATATATTTTTTAACATTTAAGCCTTCTGTCGTTTTTTCACACTTTACTATTTTCTTATATATATATATGTACTCAAAATAAGCAACAACGATATCCAAGGTAGTGTATCTACTCTACCTTGGATATCCTTGTTGCTTATTTTGATTATAATCACCCCATTTGATTTATATGAATAATACCATACCAAATTCTGGTGCCTTTAACTTAAGTACCCTATTCATCTGAATCTAAATTTGCTGAACTTATATATATATGTATATGAGTGGCTGTGTGGTAAGTAGCTTGCTTTCCAACCACATGGTTCCGGGTTCAGTCCCACTGCGTGGCACCTTGGGCAAGTGTCTTCTACTATAGCCTCGGGCCGACCAAAGCCTTGTGAGTGGATTTGGTAGACGGAAACCGAAAGAAGCCCGTCGTATATATGTATGTATGTATATATGTATGTATGTATATATGTGTGTATGTATATGTTTGTGTGTCTGTGTTTGTCTCCCTCCCAACATCGCTTGACAACCGATGCTAGTGTGTCTACGTCCCCGCAACTTAGCGGTTCGGCAAAAGGGACCGATAGGATAAGCACTAGGCTTACAAAGAATAAGTCCTATCACAGTTCACTTAACGTGGTTTATTATTTAAGATTACATCGATTCCTTTGTGGTGTTGTTTTGCATTTATGATAAAATAAATATATACAAATTATAAAAATAATAATAAAAAGTATACAGTACGGGACTGTTTCTACTTCGAGGATTTCCACCTATCGCAGGGGCTTTTGAAACGCAAGACACTCGCGATAGTCGAGGGATTATTGTATATATCGCATCATTAATAATATATTTAAAAGAAAAGGTGTTTCTCTGTATGTCCTGTTACGCATGCCCAGTGATACACATTAACTGGTTGTAGCGTTTTCCAGACCGGAGTACATGTTTATGCGCATATGCGAAGACAAAAATTATCATCAACGCTATTTGAAATTTTTACTTCGCGGTTCAGTCTTACGATCTATTCATACTAATTGATTTGGTTTTTTGATACGGGCGAAATGCTTAGCGGTATTTCGTCTGTCATTACGTTCTGAGTTCAAATTCCGCTGAGGTCGACTTTGACTTTCATCCTTTCGGGGTCGATAAATTAAGTATCAGTTGCGTACTGGGGTTGATCTAATCGACTGACACCCTCCCTCTAAAATTTTGGGCCTTGGGCCTACAGTAGAAAAGAATATATCTTATTAATTTATCATTTTTTTTTTAATATTAAATGCACGTTCTGTTAATAACTGCTTCATAGTATTTCATCTTCTAGGTCTCTGCTTTAATTTTTTTATTTCATTTTAGACTGATGTATCACCTTTATATGTTCATTTAACATGCTAGAAACACCATGTTCTGTTACTACTTTGTAGTATTTCATCTTCAAGGTATCTGCTTTAAATTTTTATAATTTAGATTGATGCATTACCTCTATATATTCGTTCAACATGCTAGAAGTATCAGTCAAATCACCATCGCCTCACACCTTTTGAAGCACTTAAGAACCTCGAATAAATGTTTAACTACTAGGAGTGATGTTTTTTTTTTTACTATCCACATTACAAAAAATACAACTTAGCTGAAATTAAGACATCCATCTAAGACTGATGTAATTTTTCGATATACATAAGACAAACGTTTTTATGTTGAAGTTGATCTGATATGTATTTCATCCACGAAATCCTAGGTTGCTATTTTTCACAAGGGTTTTGTGGTTTCTTTACATTATATTTGTATATATATATTTATAACAATTGCATCTTCGAAGATATTTGTTAGCCATTCAAAGAAAAAAACCCCATTAGATTCACTTCAACATTAAATTTTCAAAAACAATTGCAGCATGGAAGATGTTTGTAAGCCGTTTAAGAACACACAAAAAACCGTTAGATTCACTTCAACATTTAAATTTAATTTGTGTCAAAATATTTTCGCTCTGAAACCGTGTATTTAAATGGCTTACAATCATCTTCCATACAGAAATTGTTTTTATTTCAGTACACGATCTCAGATCAAGTCACTTGCTATGCAAGTACATCTCAGTAATTTAATTTTTATTTGTGTCAGAATCTTCGTTGCTCGACCGGTATCACAGATGAACTTTATCCAGGACAGACACCAGCTGACAAACCAGATTTAAATGACAGAGCATTTAATATGAAACTTAGGGATCCCTTGCATGATATTTTGGTGAAGAATGTTTTGGGAGAGGCTGCAGGGCACATGTGAACTATAGAGTTTGAAAAGCATGGACTGCCCCATTGTCATATGTTGTTCCTATTAAAAAAAGATCCAGAACATTATGATAAATTTGTTTAAGTAGAACTTCCAAATCCACAAACACAACCAATTCTATTTCAACATGTCATCAAAAGCATTCTACACGTAAAAACATTTCCCTAGAGACTGTCAGGAAAATACATTACGCAGTTATAATGGCTATCCACTTTACCGCCGTCGAAATAATGGTTTTACATTTACAAAGTCTAATATTGAATTCGACAATCGTTCAGTAGTACCATATTCCCCTTCTTTGTAGTCAAATACGGAGGTCATTGTGATATAGAGATATGTGCATCTGTAAAATCAGTTAAATATATTAGCAAATATATTCGTAAAGGTCATGATCGGGTGACAGTCAATATTAGTGGACAAACCAATGCACAACATATATACAAAGAAGAAACTGAAAATTATATATCAATGGCCGCTATATATCCTCATCAGAGGCAGTCTGGAGGATTTTTAGATTCAAATTACTTGGATCATATCCAACAGTCAAACAGCTTACAGTTCATTGACTCCAACAGCAATACATTTACTTTAATGACGATGATAATATTGAACATGTTATCCACACACATGACAGGTCCACTCTCACTGAATGGATGTGAGTTAACCGGAAAGCACCAGCTAGCTCATTTGCACGTACATTATACTATACTGATTCCCATGAATTTTACACATGGAATAATAGTGAGGAAATGTGGCATCTCAGAAGAAACAATAGACACTCAGTTGAGCGTATCTACTTTGTTTCACGAAAGGAACAAGAGCAATTCTATCTGAGAGCTTTACTATATCATATTCTCGGAGCTGCATCATTCTATATGAGGACTATTAATGGTGTAATTTGCCATAGTTACAAAGAGGCTGCAATGGGTTTAGCACATGATGACCGTGAATACTATCGGACTATGGAGTTTACAAATATTTCAGCTATTCCATATCAGATGTGAAAACGTTTCTACTCCATTCTTAATTACCGCATTCTATATGTATACTTATGTATATATATTACATAAATATATGATACAATGTAAAATACGGTATCTTAAATATAGCGTGTTTGCACTAGTATATACATACATACATACATACATACATACATACATATATATATATATATATATATATATATACACCAGTGCGAGCACGCTATCTTTAAGATGGGTGTCTAGTGCCAAGTCGGCTCTGCTGGCCACAACATTTGTTCCATTCCCCTCGTATATATATATATATATATATATATATATATATATATATATATATATATATATATATATATATATATGTGTGTGTGTGTGTGTGTGTGTGTAGAAGGTTGAAAAGGAACACACGAGTTGATATATATGGAAAAAAGGCAAGGTAGAAAATGCTAAAATAATTTTATAAAATATACGTTGTTCCTATCATTTTTCTTAAATTGTCTTCCCACCTGATTGGAGGTCTTCCGAGCATTCAGTGAATATTTCAAAAGAAATACAGGCTCGGTTACTAGCTGATGATCAGAAGCGAGTAACTCTTACTACTGGAAATTGAAGCCTTACTTATGATGACAAGTGCTCCAGTTGATGCGATCAAGCGAACAGCTAACTTGTGAAACATGTAAATGGTGAGCACTCCACGGATACGCGTACCCTTAACGTATTTCTCAGGTAGAGTTAGCGAGATACAGAATGTTGACGAGGCTGGCCTCTGAAATAC
>NC_043005.1:23867671-23900171 GCF_006345805.1 Octopus sinensis
AATTAATTTATTTTACGAGAAAATGCATCCACTTTTATTAATTATTCTCCTTATCAACTCTCAACATCATTAAAATGATCATTGACATACAATACATTCATTCTTCAAGTTTTTCACATTGACATTTCAATATGGGTCAACAGACAGATTTCAAAAAGATAACACAATTTAACACACAAAGTATTATTGAAGGGGATTTTACAAATAATCAAAGGCTTTTTCAGTGATGGACTTTTCAATGATGAGTAGATCAGGGGGAACATTTCAATAGAGTTAGTGTCATACTAGCGTATATTCGTAGTCAGAGAGGCATTGCCATAGTAAGTCCTTTGTCTTCTATAGCTGCTTTCCCACTTGCGGAGGAAAGGAGCCCATTTAGCGTTAGGCTGTCCACTCATAACATTGATGTTATGAGTGGACGGTACTTCACGCAATTTTCAATACAAAGTAGATAATGATATGTTATCGCTCGAGTTGATGACCTTATTTAGTATGAGGTGCTTTGTTGCATCATTTCCTTACAGAAGCATCTGTATTGGCTAATTTCGTTTAACTATCATTGTTTACCAAATCCATTTGTATGCAACAGATTCTTACAAAATACATAAAACATATATTTTGTATTTTCGTAGTAGATCTTTGCAGTTTGTTTGGAGTAATCATTTCTTTTCGTGATATACCAATATCCACTCTGATTGATGTCAATACAGGCTACCACAAGCTTACCAATCCTAGTAGCTATCATTATAGACTAACACCTTCCTGCTAATCTAGTATTTATGTTGATCAAAGATCATCACTAACACACCAATTCTTGTAACTATACTTACATATCACTACTAACCTAGTACTTTTAGTAGAATAACTGTTGGGGTACACACCACCATCAACTAACCAATTACACTCCCTGTTCTTTCCTACCAAAACTGAATTATCTAATCTACTTTTGCACACCATCATTAGTAACACTTACAATACTACTCTTTTATACAACCACAAATCTACTAATTCTAGTAACTGTCATTACATACCATCACTAACCCTAACAACTCCACTGACTATTCGCATATATAATCACTGACTTAACAATTCAAGTAGCTATTTTTAGATACCATCATAAACCCACCAATTCTAGTCACTATATCTACATCCCTCACTAAGCTGCCAGTTCTAGTCACTGTCAATTACATACGATTATATACGGTCAATAGTCTATTCATTCTAGTCACCGTCCACTGTCCGTGCATAGAGATATTGAGTGACCAAGTCAATCTTTACACACTATCATTACTATCAGCTACAATACTATTCTTACGTTCCACCGCTTCCTACCAATTCTACTTACTATCCTTACAGAACCCCACTGGCCCACCAGTTCTGGCGAGTACCCTTCTTTAGCTTTAGTAAATTTTAGGGTGGTAAGACTTTTGCCTCCTAACTACATAGTTCGGAGTTCAATCCCACTGCGTAGCACCTTGGGCAAGTGGCTTTCACCACAGCTCTGACCGACTAAAGCCTTGCGAACGAATTGGTAGATGGAAACAGTAAGTCTGTTTTGTATGTGTATGAGTATATACATGCATACATACATACATACACACACACACGCACACACACGCACACACACACATATGGCAAATGAAAGACGGACGATGGAATATATTATTAATTTATTATTAATAATATTAATAATATTTATTATTAATCACGATAATTGTTTCGACATATCAGTTGTTGAGTGTCCCACCCAAGAGGAATCAATACTAGATAAGTCGAAACAACTGTCGTGATTAACAATAAATTCTCGTATATTCCATCTTCCGTCTTTCATTTGCCACATACCTAACGATTACTGTGAAAGTGACCGTACTTTACCAGTAAGTTACCATTCGTTTTATTATACATATTATACATATATATATAAAATTAACATCTAATGTAGGATAAAATTTTTCGAAAAGAATTATATATATATATACATTTGGGCCGCCGGCTACAAAACCGGTAACCCCACAGAGCATCCTCAGTGAAGAGGGTGTTGATTTTATTTGGACACCCTGCAGGACGAACAAAACTCGACTTAACGCACATTCTATTGCATCACCCAATAAATTAATAACATAACATATACCTTCACACAATCGATACCCAATATTATATTATCAAAACACACAACTTACACACTTTCCAAGCAATAGTATAACATACTTTACAAAGCGTATACTTTATCCAATTAAAGGATAAAAACCTTCTTCGGTCATGAATGACCTTGGGATTGCATCTCGAAAGTTACCCTCCGAGGCACAAGTCCGAGAAATGTTGTTTATGGAAGACCTACAGTCGCCCATGCATACCAGCCTCCCCTCTCCACGCTGTCAGTGTTGTCCAAAGGAAAGGAAAAGACCGATACAATTTCGTACCAGTGACGACGCAACTGGAGCAACGTGAAATAAAGTGTCTTACTCAAGAACACGACACACAACCTGGTCCGGGATTGATTGTGAGCCCGATGCTCTAACCATTGAGGCCATTACTGTCAAACATTTAAAACACATAACAACCTTCATACAACACATACTAAACAAAAAAGGTCACCGAACAGTATACGACAACTCATTTTCCACATATTCTGCACGAGACACGGAACACAACAATAAAGCCAAAAATGGTCAATTAAGTCCCATTGCAAAGCAAAAGCGATGAAATGTACCAACACAATTCTATGTTCTTATAAGACAATGCTCCACACACGCCAGAAATACGGTAGTGAAAACTGTAGGGCAACAGTCTATCATATAAATCTGTTGAACACGCGGTGATGATATAACTACAATGATGCAAGGCTTCAGATTTATAGGGTGGGATATTGGCGATTTAATCGACACCAATTCTGGAGTAGCACTTATTTAATTAACTTTCCATGGAAAGTTCATCACAGGAATTTGAGCGGTGCTATAAAACTTAGTTACAATATAAAGCTTTATAGCTATCAAGATAGAATTTATGACTGGTAAATGAGATAGGGTCACCTTAAAAAGTGATAGGTTAACCAAGACAGAAAACATCTGAAAGTGGTATCAGTTTGATGCAAAAGAAACTGGGAGCAGATATATGCGGATCAACAAATGCAAACAAATCCAGTGTAGCAGAGAGAAAGAACTAACCCTAGAGGAATATACGCAGGAGACTAGATTGATCCTAAAAATAGAACTTAGCTTTAAAAAATAAGAGGGAAGAATTTCGTATTTAGCAGTGTCGCAACGGGCTACTATACCATCAAGTTATCGGGAGTATGCAAGAGAGGAAAATGTTGACGCAAAATAAACAGAAACACTATGAAAATTGAGACAATATTGCATAGAAGCTGACAGACATCGTATTGGGCTGGACACAAAATCTGTGTTTAAGCAAAAATAAGACATGTTTTAAACAAAAAAGCAATTTATTCAATCACTGATATAATTACTGTTTCGTTTCAGTAATTTCTGCTATCTCTTGGGCAGATACATCGTTCCCTGATCAAAGAACTTCCTGTCTCTTTTGGTGGTAGAGTCTTCCAGGCGAATTTTTACATTCTCTTCAGAGTTGAAGATTCGTGCATTCAATGAATTTTGAAGAGACCGAAACAAATAGAAATCTGAAGGCGTGAGTTTGGGCGAATATGGAGGGCACAGCAAAACTTTCCAATCAAGCGCCAGTAACTTCTGTCGCGTCTGCAATGTGGTGTACGGTTTGGCATTGTCGAAATGAAAGACAACGCCCTTACGATTAGGAAGTGCTACTCGACTCCAAAAAGGTAGACACTTTACTACAAAAAGTGAGACACTGTACACACCTTTAAATTATAGGAAAAATGCATTTGACGGACTTCTAATCAGTTTCTCTCGCGGAGCTGGGGCGGACTTGAATTTCTGGTAAAGGCATGTGCCTAAAATTCCAAGTAGAAAGATCGAACTCAGCACATTGTGGTTGAAAAACAAACTCTTTCACATTCAGCAATGCCTTTGTGTCTTGGTGCGTGTGGATGGATGGATACATACATACATACATACATACATACATACATACATACATTCGTACATACATACATACATACATACATACATACATACATACAGGTTTATACCTGTAATTATTGGGGCACTGGGATATGTAACGTACTGCCTAAATACCAATCTTGAGAAATTAGGCTTCTCAAAACCAGAAAGGAGAAAGCTGATTCAAGACTTCAAATCCAATCCATCATTGGAACTGTAAAAATCTGTAAATCTTTCCAGAAGTTTATCGTTTAAGTATATATGAGCATTTCTAGATATGCATGTATACGCATGAGGATACATACATAAAGCAAAACATACAAATCTGCATGTATACATACCTACCTACGTACATACATACATATATATATATATATATAAACTTACAAGAAGTTTATCGTTTAAGTATATATAAACATGTGTCGACAGGCAAGTATATGCACGAGAAGACATACATAAAACAAAACATAGAAACCCGCACGTATACATAAAAACAAAAACACCCTGTTGATGTTGAAATTCCACTGAAGGAGCTTCGGATCCTGGTTAGAAACTGGTTCTTTGTCTATTGGAAAGGAACTGAATAATGACATACATACCTACGTACATGCATACATACATACACATACGTACATAGTACGTACACGCATACACACACACACACACACACACACACACACACACACAACACACACACACACACAGATCGGAATCGTCGACATGAGAGCTATAAATTTATTTTTCATTCTGTCTTGCAGTTCCTTTCTTATAATCTTACCATGGAGATAATAATTGTAATTCAGAGTCAACCTGAGCCCCAAATTTTTTGTCTATTTCTGTATTTCTATATTTTGCATTTTGATTGTATTTTGCCTGTCACTATGTCTATGGATTTAGTTTTGATTGTAAATTGCTGAAAATAATGCACTGCTTCCGGTGAAATGACAGCAGGATCTAAAGAAGGACTTATGTAAAGAATCACTTGAGTAGGGGGCGTATCTTATATCTTCGATGGACGATACGGATTATACAACGTCTCACCAATATACGACGGGTGTAAGAGTACGCCAAAGCAAGTTCAGTGATTTTAAATAATGTCCTTGAATCCACGTTCTATTATTTATCTATCAATACCCCCCCACACATTTGTGTGTTGCTCGAAATGAGGAGTAGATGGACAGCCGACAAATGATGAAGGGTCATTCTTTATGTTACCTTTCTTGTTTTCCATTTGTTTCTCTCGTTGACCGCATATCCAAGGTTGTCTTCGTATTTCATGTTGTTTTCGTAATTCCTGTTCTTTACGTTTTGTGACGTCCTGTATCCATATATGCACATATAAACATACGTATATATGTATGTATGTTTATATGCATATATATATATATATATATATATATATATATATATCATTAATTAAAATCTTAGTGTAGCAAGAATATTCATCGAAAAATTCTTAGTTATCAGTGGTCTAGCGAGAAAGAAAAAATTAGTCAATAGACTATATATTATTCAAAGAAGAATACAGTGTACGTTCAAACACAAAGGAGATACACGAAGAATAGAATATCTGACTCGCTAGAAAGAGCAGTTAAAACTCCAAGCCACCAATTGTTGTAATTCCGAAAGTGATTGGAAAATAAAAACTTTTACCTTAATCCTAGACCCTGCAAGGTTTCTGCAGACTTAAATACAGACTGAAATTATTTTATTTCAGTCTACATCTGGCGCGGCTTCTTCAGCAGGTTGCCACGACTGAACACATAGGAACAGAGCGATAAATAACCCGCCACGTGTCTAAAGGTTCTAGTTTTTATTTTCCTTCTAGTTTTAACTACTCCTTCTAGCGAGTCAGATATCCTATCCTTCGGGTATCTCTTTTGTGTTTGAACGTACACTGTATTCTTCTTATATATATATATATATATATATATATATATATTATATATATATATATATTATATATATATATATAGTATTATATGATCCATTTCCAAGTAGGTTTATCTATCTATCTATCTATCTATCTATCTATCTATCTATCTATCTATCTATCTATCTATCTATCTATCTATCTATCTATCTATCTATCTATCTATCTATCTATCTAGATATATATGTATAAATATATGTATGTATGCATGTATATATATGTATATACATGCATATATATATATATATATATATATATATATATATATATATATATATATATATATATATATATATGTATATGTATGTATATGTATGTATATGTATGTATAAATATATATATGTCTGTATATATGTATGTATATGTGTGTGTTTGTGTGCGTGTGTGTGTAATATATAAATTATAGATATGTATGTATGTGGGGATATATATATATATGATATTTATGTATATATATATATATATATATATATAATATATATATATATAAATAGCAGAGATACCAGGCGTTGTCTGTGTTACATTCAATTGAAGAATTAGACTTTTCTGTTATATTTTCTGTAATGAACTGGAATATCTACGTTTCGAATTTCATCAAAATTGCAGATGGGGGTTATTTCCCTGTTTACACACCCCCAAAAAATTGTGATCGTGCCACATGTATCCCATACTACTAATTTTTATGCGTATATTCCAAAATTCCAGTCTTATTGAACCTGTTAAAGGGATTTTGCCCCTGAAAAATGAAGGTCATGGAGCTTTAAAATGTGAGAGTGAAGGCCCCTGTTGGGGGTGGGTGTTTTAATGCAAAGCAGAGAAGTTGAATTGTTGAGAATCTTTTTAACTTGGGTCTTATATCTATTGTTTGAATTTCTTTGAAATAGGAAATATATGTTCACTGGTTTGTAAAACTGAGAAAAGCTACAGGAAACCAAAAAACGAATGATCACAGTAAGCAGTCAGCTACCCTACCCTAGTCGTTACCACACCCAATGTAGGATTCCTCACCATCAAGGTGACAGGCACAGCCGTAAGATGCATTACGAATCTATAGCAATTGGAAGGGCGTGACCCAACTGAAATACGGATTAACAACTGTGTGACGTGAGGGCTAAGGAGAAATGAGAGTTGGAGTTTGCAAATGACCACTATACTGATACGTAACTGGACAGAATAAATTTATAATCTATAAATGTCTTTGAATAACCGGTCACTCCTGTGGGAAGGCCTTGAAATCAATGTTACCATCTGGGGACTATGTGTGACCCAGTAATAATAAAAAGACTGAAAGGAGGTCTGCAATCAAATAACTTTACTCAACTGCAACTGAATCAGTGGAGGCAAAGATGCCTCTCATTTGGTTGATAGTTTATGCACCACATTACAGAAATCACAATGTAAGTGTATGTCAAAGCAAACTCTGACACTGTTGTACCATTGAATTACAAAAATGGTCATCTTTTATGATCGGGTAACGCTACAGCATCCATGATTACAACTGTATTCGTCTTTGTTAGATAAAATGACAAATTTGTAGGTGATAAGTCCCCATGGAGGGGGTCTTTCTAACATGTAAGAAGATGAAATTTTATAAATATTACTTCATTTGTGTCTAATATCTATGGTTAAAATTTCATCAACTGCAAAAATATATGAATTATCATGGGGGTTATGGCCCTTATGCATAGAATATAATTTCCAAATTTCATAAAGATTCATTCAGTACTTTTGACCTAGTTTTGGATCATGAAAGAAAGGACTAAAATTTGGGAGTTAAGGCCCCCATTAGGCTGTTTTATATATATATATATATATATACAGACATACAAAGATAAATTGATAGATACAACTGAGTGGGCAAACAAAAGTATGAGACACAGCCTAGTGCTTTTTTATGTTGATGAGCCTGGTACCTATTCTATTAGTTTGTTCTTGTGAAACCAGTAAGTTAAGGGGATGTAAATAAATGAACAGCGGTTGTGAAGCAGTGATGAGGGCGAAACACAGAGACAAAGACACACACATACACTTACATATATATATATATATATATATATATATATATATATATATATATACGATTGATTTGCTTCAGTTCCTGTCTACGAAATCCATAAGTATATATATATATATATAAAATAAAAGAGAGTGAAAAGACTACAGAAGGCTTGTGTTATAAGGTTAAAGAATATATTTAAGTCGTTATGTTAGGAAAATTTTATAAAATTTTGTGTATAGTAACATAGTTTTTGGAGAAATAACCGGTTTTGCATTTTCTTTTCAAATTTCTCAAATTTCTTTACTTTCATCGTGTCATGTCTTCGCTATGAAGTGAAAAGTTCCAGGCAGGGGAAGGTAATCAGGGATTTATTTCCGTATAAGGGAGATACTCGCTTTATATTTTTTCAATGAGATGAGTTTCCTTGTATAAAAATGTTAGAAATGGTTAAGTTTTGGTTTATATTTTTCAATGAAGAATGTTTCCTTGTTTAATCTAATTTGTGTTGGTATTCCAATAGCACATTGATAGAATGGAAAGATTAGAAATTGTGGTAGTAGTTGCTTTGCGCACTTCTCAATATGTTCACTAAAGGGTATCATTCTGTATTCTGGGAATGCAATCTGTTGTCGATGCAGAGTGCATCTGCGTCTGAGCGATAATCCCGTGGTCCCTATGTAGTTTTGGTGGCAGCCCGAGCATCTTATAACATAAATTAGGTTTTCTGAAGCACAAGTAAAATTAAATTTGATCTTGAATTTTTGTCCCTCTTTGAAGGGAAATTCTGATCCTTCTAGAAGGTTTGGGCATGTTGCGCAGTTTGGTCTACCACATTTTTTAAACTTTTGCATCCGTTATTTTGCCTTTGTGAGGATCTTTTTTAGTGATTTAGGTTGTTTGTAGCTTTTAATGATTTTATGTATGTTTAAAATTTCCTTTAATTTGGGGTACTTATGAAGCATTGGTAAATTCTGGGTGATGATAGTGAAGGCTTCTTTAGTTTCTGGGGTTGTATGTGGATATGTAAGGCAGTATTTTCGGGGAAAGTGTGTTGCTGTGTTGAACTTTTCTTAAAGTTTCTATGTCGATTTCTGTTGCAAGTCTGATTCCAAAAATAAAAATAGCAACTGGTATAAAATTGCGTCAATGACTTGAACTTGAATAAGTGGTTTCACATGAATGGGAATAAATTAAAAATAAAATTAGCGTGCAGAAATGGAATAGTCCAGATGGAGCTGTGCACCTACCGTTTACCACGGCTTTTACATTAGATCATCTGCTAATTAGCTAGCATTAAGTATCTATGTGAAGCTTGGCTGTATGTAATGTCTGTTTTCTCGAACAGCCTCTTCTACTGAGTACTGCTGTTGGTTTATTTCTTATACATAAAGGACTATAGCTTCAATTGCGTACTGCATTTTGATTCACCGTAAGGTTTGTTGTTATTATTATTACCGTTTAACTATTGTTATCACGTTTGGTGGTTCCTCGTAAGGGAAACGTTGTTGTGTTGTATTTGTTAAATATTTGTAAACTGTAACCCTCCCCCTTTGGGAGAAGCAGATTTGGTTATTGTTTAAAAATTGAATTGTGTCTCATTTGGCGAAATTGACAATATTTTCACCGTTTATACGGAAGCATTTTTGTTAGAATGACTTCGATAGAAGAAAGTCCAAAAATGAATTTCGCTGCAGCCGTCGGCGGGCGCGAACTCATTAAAATTAAAATGGGAGAAATACAAACCTATTTCGGATTGATCACCGACAAAGACGGTGAATCTAGGATAACACCACCAAACGAAATAAAAATTTTAATTAAAGAAAAGATTATTGTCTATAAAGTATATGTAGAGAAAAAAAGATTTGAACACCTGGAGGAAAGCACCATCGAAAAGTGTCTTGGTGCGACTATGAAAGATATCTAACCAGAGGCGGTAAATTCGCCACAATAGAAGCAAGGTTCGAGTCAACGGAGCGTGCAAGGGAGTACTCCACTCGAACCTTGCAAAGTGGAAATATTTTATTTTTACCTTTATATCTGGGACGTAGGACGTCCCGGATAAAAATTTAAAATGTCCCCTCAGAAGTAGATGTAGGCTGGACTGTAGCCACACTTCTATACAAGAGGGAGGACAAGATACAATTGATCGAAATTGCAAGAGACGGGCCTACAATTCCAGTCTGTTATATATTTTGAGTATTGTTATCACTAGCGATATCAAGATATAACTTTGTATTTTGTATTTTATGTGTAGATGTATATATATAGAGATGTACATGTAATATGTACACATATGTATACACATATATACATGCACTAGCACTAAGTTACGGGGACAAAACACACCAGCATCGGTTGGCAAGCGATGGAGGGGGGGGATATACACAGACGCACAAATACACACATACACACATATTTATAAGCCCCTCGTATATATATATATACGACGGGCTTCTTTCTGTTTCCGTCTACCAAATCCACTCAGAAGGACGTATATATATATATATATATATATATGTGGTGTGTGTTGTGTGTGGTGTGTGTGTGGTGTGTGTGTGTGTGTGTGTGTGTGTGTATGTGTGTGTGTGTGTGTGTATGCATGTATTTATATAGATAGATGGAGAGAGAAAGAGAGAGAGAGAGTGAATGAGTGATCGGAATCGTTGACATGAGAGGTATATTTTCTCACAGAAGTGATGAATAAAATAAGAGAATCTCAGAACAGTAAACTAAATTATGCGGTAGATACTTTCATAGATGGAACAGAATAAAATTTCACAAAAGCAGAGTGAATTAAACTAAACTAAATTAAGTCAAATTAAATTGAATTAACGATTAACTGGTTGCTGAATCAATTATTGAACATTAGCGTCTTATCTGGCAACATGGCAGAGGTAATCTACTATTGTCTGATTCTGTTATACTATTTAATGTGTCTTTCTATTATGCATTTTTCAGTTCATTTACTTGACAATATTACAATTCCCCTACGTTATTTTATCCATCAGTGCTTCCATTACTTTCATTAGCTATCTCTGTACATCGTATTTCTCTACCGATCTCACTTTTCTGTCTATCTATCTATCTATCTATCTATCTATCTATCTATCTATCTATCTATCTATCTATCTATCTGTCTGTCTGTCTGTCTGTCTGTCTGTCTGTCTGTCTATCTATCTATCTATCTATCTATCTATCTATCTATCTGTCTGTCTGTCTGTCTGTCTGTTTGACTGTCTAAATATACCAGGCATTAAATTACAACATTTCCTGTTACAGACTCGGAGACCATTGTTTCTTACTAAATCAGTGATGCTGAATAGAGGATGTGATTAGAAATTTTTTTTTTTAGATGTTCTCATCTTGTGTGATAGAGAGCCTCTTTCTGTTTTCCCGATCACGTTGTGTTGCATAAGCATTCGATGTTACTTTTCTTTGCCGTACTTTACACATTTCTTCTGGTTTAGAGATATACCTGTGTTTCCAATTGTTATCAAGACTCTATCAACATGCAATGCGTGTATTTTAATAATCCATGTATTTTAATAATGCTTGTATTTTAATAATCTGTCGGAACTCCTTCAATTTTTTTCTGAAGACACAAATAGGATTGTTTAGGCGAATTTGTCATTGAATCTCACTAAAATCGGGAAAATTTTCAACTAATAGTTCAATTCTCTTAATCGTTTTAGTTTCCTATGTTTGAGTGCATGTGTGGTATGTACCTGAATGCATGCGTGTACGTGTTAATGTGTATATATATATATATGCATTGACGTATGTTTGAGTATGTGGGCGTAAAAGTGTGTGTATTTATATATGGGTGTGTATTTATGTGTATACGTGTGAGATTGTTCAAGGAAATTAGTGAGCAGAGAGAATTTTAAAAAAATTAACAAGTGCTAAAACAGATACGAGAAGAATGTTCTAGAAAGAGAAATCTGGTGAAAATATAATGAAAAAGTCTTGCTGGAATTTGCATTCTGTTTTCTGAGAGCTCAAGAAATAACAGAAATGACCTTTGTGAAAGCAAAAGACATTGTAGTAAGATTTAAATTGATGGAATGAGCGATAGACAAATGTAACAGTTTAGATTCTGAATTTGCAGCAAATGTTTAAAAAGAGAAAGAAAAGAAGTCTAGAACCTGATTTTTGTACAACGCAAAAGTATTATTGATGAATATATAAATATTTATTTTGTTCTTAAATATATAAAAAAAATATCCATCGAATTGAATGTCACATCTGCTATTTCAATTGAGTGACTACTTTGATTTCGTTCTTACTAGCTTTCATTATTTTGCTATTCAATCGGCACAACACTATAAAGGTGAAGCGAGTGGCTCAGTGTTAAGGTTATTGGATTCGCGATCATAAGAGGCTGCAGCTCTCTACAGAATATTAGCCCGAAACGCTACAAATGTAAAATGACGACGTGCTTTGAATACTGCAGTACACTAGGTGACTCAACACAAATCTACACAGACGCACACACATATATACATACATCTTACATATAATCATATACAATTACATACATACATGCATGCATACATACATATTATATATACTTACATAAGTATATTTATATACACATACACACACATAGATACACACATACATACATACATGCATACATACATACATACATACATACATACATACATACATACATACATAAATACATAGATACATAGATACATATGGATAAATAGATATAGAGAGAATGATATAAATGGTGTTTGTATGTAAAATATATGTATAATATAATATAATATATATATATATATATATATAATAATATGAATATATATTAATATATATATATAATATAATATATATACATATATTTTACATACAACACCCATTTATATCATTTTTGGTGTGATGATTCTGTTTTACACCAGAAACGCCCATTATATTTACAACCCTCTCTCCTTCCAACTATCTATCTATCTATCTATCTATCTATCTGAGGACATAAATAAAGTCCCCACCCACGTACATCTTGAGGATGGCCGCAAGTTTAAGTAGTAGTCGAGGGCAGAAGGCCACGATGCTATACATGTGGCAGTGAGCACACCTCAAAAAGGAGTGCAAATCTGCCGCAAAATTACAACAACAACAACAGCCACAGGAAAATCACAAAAGCCAGGATTATTGCCCACACCACAATATGGACAGCTAGTCAAGAAGCTGATGCGGAAATGCAGAGAAAAACAACAAAGAACAAGCCAACCCAACCAAACAACACCAACACAGCGCCAAGAACAGAATCATCACCACCAACAACAAATAACCAATTCCAACACCAAGAATAACACGAAGAAGACAAGCACCAAGGATGTAGGAGAGACAATAACCACAACAAACCCCCCAGCAACACCCTCCCCGCGCACCACAACAATATCTACAACCGCACAAACCACACCCAGACGCTTTACCCTTGCCCCCTGCTGATTCGTCAGACTTTCCTCTAACGAGATAAAGTTCGACAGAATGGCAAATAGCCACAGGGGTAAAAGAAAAAGATCAAGAAAACCAAACAAGAAATCGCACCAAAGCAGGGAGATACCTGAACCCTGAAAACTCCATACACAACAAACAAGCACCAACACCACAAAAACAATGCTATCAGCGATAGAACAAAAGACTCCAAACTAATGGAGTACATCACAGGATACACAAACATTTGTGAAGATGACTTTAAAATAGCAATCATCCACGCACTACACCACCCAACACATCAAAATACTACAATCACACAAACACAACACCACAAACTCAAAGCCCTCTTCCCAAATGCTGTAGGGGGTTTCCAGAAATATCTGTCCCAAAAACTAATAGAAACCTCCTCGAAGACACATCAAGAACGAGGAAGCCAAAACTTTCGACACAAGTAAGTAACTCTCTGTACTTTCATTTGTGTGTTTTAAAAGCACACACCAATAGAATCATGGTCAAGATTGTTGTGTGAATGCGTGTGGCTTGGGGTCTCCTTGGAAACAAGGATATCTCCTAAATGACATCAAGTCACATGATTTGGGAATCATAGCCATAAGTGAGACCAGACTCCACGAGCCACGGGCCCTAAAGTCCATGTTTGGCGGACAGTTTAACATTTATTTCGCTCCCTGTCTGCCGAGGATGGGCGGTAGTGGCACCGCGGTACTTTTCACAAGAGCCCGGATCTCGAAGTCAAGACGATATTCGTAGACCCGGAGGGTAGACTGATCGTTCTGGATGTTGACGGCAGCAATGGGTGCGCTTTTCGACTCGTATCAGTCTACGCACCGCCCTTAACAGGTCGGGCGGATTTCTTTCGACGTCTAGAAGTATTCTTGGGAGGGAACGTCGTCCTTTACTCTTAGTGGGGGATTGGAATGCTACCTTGGACACGCATGTAGACTACGTGGGTAGAGACAGAAACAGAAGGGGATGCAAATGCCTCAGAGACCTGCTCAGACGATTCCAACTGTCTGACAGGTACCGACTCGACCACCCAAATGCACCAACGTGGACATGGAGCAACCGCAGTGGGTCGTCGAGATCGTATCTAGATAGGATACTGTGTAGGACAGTAGACAAGGATAACTTAGGATGTCCACAATTCCACACAGTCAGCTACAGGATCACAAATGGTGACGTGTACGCTAGACTTAGATAAGGCACATAGACAGGGTCCTGGGTACTGGAAACTGAACGCATCATTCCCGTCCAGACAAGTTTTCAGAGACCGGATTAGCACACTAGTAAAGAGGGCTTTGACGGGAGCCATCATCAACAACAAATGGTGGTTTGCCCTCAAGAGAGCAGAAAGCAGCAGAAGCGATTAGGTACAGCAAAGCACTAGCCATAGATAGAAATAGAGTAGAGGGTGAGCTAGTTAAGAAGCTAGAAAAGGCAATTAGAAGCGGCATCGCATCCGACGTTTTGGCGGCGAGGTTGGCCCTCGACCAACACTTCAACGCCAAACACGAAGGATGTGCTGTCAGAGCTAGGATGCGTGCTCTAAGGAACGAAGGTGTTGGAGCCGCGAGAGAGGCCGGGTGGCAGAGGCGCAACAGGGCAACAAAGCCACCATTCGGTCACTGGTAGATGAACAGGGGCGCGAATTGCTCGAGCCAAGTAAAATGTGTGAGGCCTTTCAGCAGCATTTTGCCCGACTGTTCGGGACGAGTGGAGGGCAAGAACGTAGGGTAGACTTCAGTGCCTACCTACATAGCCTGCCACGACTCTCGACAAGAAAGGCAGGGTGCTGCGAAGGTGCCATCACGGCGGCGGAAGTGCGGGAAGCGATGGCAGAATGCTCGAGGGACAAATCACCGGGTTTGGATGGTCTACCCTACGAATTTTACTATTGTATGCCAGACTTGTTTGGAGACGTCTTGGCAGCGGTATACTGCAACTGGCAGCAAAACGGGAGCATACCCGGTTTTGTGAGTCGAGGAGCTGTAACTCTGCTGAAGAAAGATCCAAACAAGGGAAACATTATAGATAACTTTAGGCCAATCACTCTGCTCAATGCAGACCTGAAAATTTTGACAAAGGTGTTAGCCAAGAGGTTGGCGCTTGTCATGGAGAAACTGGTCGACAACGCACAAACGTGCGCCGTGCCGGGCCGGAGCATCCATGACAACCTCCATCTGATGCGCTACATCATAGACAGGGTAGTTAACGAACCTGGCATGGGTGGAGCCCTGATCAACTTGGATCAACCGAAAGCCTTTGATAGGGTAGACCATCGATACTTGGAGGCAGTCCTGAGAGCGGCTGGTTTCGGTCCCGTCTTCCGCGGCTGGATAGCTGCCTTGTACAGAGGCATCCGTTCGGTAATTCGCGTAAATGGACATCTATCGAGACCCTTCGACATTGCACGTTCGGTCCGTCAGGGATGCCGCCTCTCGGCGCTTCTATACGTATTGACTCTTGAGCCACTACTGCGGAAGCTGGCGACTCTGAGGGGCATCCCGCGAGAATTAGGATGCGGGACGAGCGTGTCTGCATACGCGGACGACGTCACCGTCATAGTGTCAAGCCACGAGCACATCGAGCGGGTCGGCGAGACACTGAAAGACTACGAAGCGGTGACAGGAGCAAAAATCAACGGGAAAAGTCAGTGGGCTTGCGGCTCGGCACCTGGAGAAGCAAACCCATGCCGTCCACCAGTACCTCCGTCGTGGGACGCTGGACAGACGGCCCGGTTGAGTTGCTCGGGGTCTGGTTCGGTCCGGACCTCCAAATGGAGAAGAACTGGAACGAGATAACGAGTAGGGTGGTCACTCTCGCCCAGCAATGGGCCGAGAGGAAACTGTCCTAAAAGGTCGGGCGGAGGTGGTGAACGCGTACATCGCGTCCATCATCTACTACCGCCTGACCGTCGTACCTTGTCCCGACTCTACCATCACCAAACTAGAACGCATCCTCTTCCGCTTCTTGTGGAAAGGATGCGTCCCGATGGTCAGGCGATCCATTTGCTGTCAACACCCGTTAAAAGGAGGGCTGGGCATGCCGTGGTTGATGATGCGCAGACACGCGCAGAGACTGCGACATCTCCGGCTCTATGTAGACGACGGTGAACAGGTGTGGTCGCCGTTTGTGAGGCACGCATTCCCGCAACTCGTCTCCATGACCGAACTACAGTCGTGGATCAAAAAGAGACCGAAGAAGGGCGAATGGCACCGCGAGTGTCGCGTTGCTCTGAAGCAACTCTGCCGTCCCGGGTCGACCTTGAGTGACTTCAACACAACCAAAGCATTCTATAGGGGGATTAGTGGAGGGGAGGTACGACGACGAGCTCGGGGCAAACCTGGGCGTCGACGAGGAATACCTGACCCGCCTGTTTCAAACGACTTTCGGCCGGGACCTATGGACAACTTCCAGAGATCCCTGGCCTGGCGGTGCTACCGAGAAGCGCTACCCGTTCGGGATAAGCTCTATAGGCATGGCTCGAGAAAAACGGGGCCGACCTGCCCGAGATGCGGGCAGAGCGACGAAACCGCTCTGCACGCAATCGTGCAGTGTCCAGCAATTTCCCACCTGTGGGCTTATGTCGAACGACTGCTGTCACGTGTGGGACGTGTCGGTTTATCCGCCGAGTCTATCGTTAATATCGTCACGCCTCCTTCCTTCAAACGGGAAGGAAGAGCTATTTTTATCATACTTGTGGCTATGGCGAAAGAATGTATCTGGTGGACGCGTCTGAAAGGATTAGAGACAAACACTTTCCTCTCTGGTCAATCTCTCATCAACTTCTTCAAGTATCACTTGAAGAAAAAAGTGAGAGTAGAGAGGCAAGTTTTGTCTAGTGAATGTTTTAAAAAAGATGGGTGAATGTAGCAAGGATGGCACGTATGAATGACGAAGCCACCTTGACTATGATTCTATGAACCGTAAAAATTAATACAGAGATTTGCTTATTTGCAAAAAAAAAAAAAGAAATATAACATGTGACTTCATTGACCGAGGTTACCGTGGTCTTTTCCGTAGGCTTTTTCCACGGGTAAACCTCACCTGTCCTCCCTTTTTACACTTCATATTGACATTTCTGTGATAACGATCCCTATTGATCAATTTTTTTTCCTCTCCCCTTTTTTTTAACCCCTTTTTTTGTCCTCTTTCTCTCCTTTTACGATCCCTTTTGATCGACCCCCTTTTTTTTTTTATTTTATTTTTATTTTTTATTTTATTATTATTATTATTATTATTATTTTTTTTTTTTTAAACCTTCAAAAGAAAAGCTCTACCTTGTAATTTGTTCTATCTGTGTGCAGCCCCGTGTGGCTAATAAAGAAACATATCTATCTATCTACCTACATATGTACGGAGTGAGCGAGTGAGAGAGAAAGTGAGAGAGAGAAAGAAAGAGAGCGTGGGAGAGAGAGATGTTTTCAATGGGTAGTCCAATGATTTAACGTGTAGGAAAAAGTGATAAATATACTTGTTTCTCAAATTATTATCTTGATACTATTAGATCTAAATTTAATGTTTCATATTTTCTTCTACATTTGCATCTATAAAGCTCTCTCTGCATGATTGTATTTCATAAATATAGAGTTCCAGATAGTCAAGTCATTGTCTTATTTATAAATAGTATATTCAAGTTATTGTCTTCATTCAAAATCAACTAAAGAGAGTCGTAGCAAAAAAAGAAAGAGAAAAGCAGAAAGGTAAAAACGTGAATTGTGCAATTCTACACCCTCTCATCTCTACCTCTCTGTTTTCTCTTTCACTCTTAACCATTCCCTCTTTACTTGATTTGGAATGAAGACAATTGCATGAATATACTATTTATAAATAATGTAATGAATTGGCTATCTATTATTCTGTGCTGATAAAACACGGTCATGCAGAAACATGTCTATAGATACAGATATGGAAGAAAATAGGAAATAATAAATAAATTTATATTTAATTGTGTAAAGATAATAATCTGAGAAAAATGAATATTTTTTTTGTTACTTTACGTGCTTTTTTTCTCCTACTCGAAAAATGGAAGGACCCAAACAACAATAAATCCGATGAGAAAGAAATGAAGGACGGCTTTTACAAAGAAGAAAAAAATTAGATAAAGAGGAATTGAAACACTTGACAAAGGTCATAAGAAGTACAATGAAAAATATAAATCTAGGTTATGAATTTTATATGAAAAGAACTTATGCATGTGCAGCCGTCTTACCTCCAGGACAGACAAATACTGAAAAATAAGTTGATACGAAGAAAAGTCAGAAAGAGGAAAAATTCACATGGCATCAATGTGCATATGTACACACACACACACACACACACACACACACACACACACACACACACACACACACACACCACACCAAATATTACTATGGCACTCCGTCGGTTGCGACGACGAGGGCTCCATTTGATCCAATCAACGGAACAGCCTGCTCGTGAAATTAACGTGGTACATCAGAAACAGGAAGAAAGAGAGAAAGTTGTGGTGAAAGAGTATACAGCAGGGTTCGCCCCCCCAACCCCCTGCCGGAGCAACATGGAGATTTAAGTGTTTTCACTCAATAAACACTCCCAACGCCCGGTCTGGAAAACGAAACCGCGATCCTACGACCACGAGTTCGTTGCCCTAATCACTCCACACACATGTACCGTTATCGTAATTCTTAGCTTGAATAAGCATCAGCGTGAGAGTGGGTGACAAAGGTGTATCTTTTGAATAACAATTGCAAAACACCAAAGGTCTTCTGTTCAGTTTTCGCTTGAAAACTGTGATGGTCGACATGAGTCTTGCGAAGCGAACTTCTAATAACCATTCACACACACACACACACACACACACACACACACACACACACACACACACACACACACACACACACAACACACACACACACACACACACGCACGCACACACGCACACATGGTTCTTCAGGCTAGCAAAAATAAAATATCATTCCTCCATTTCGGCATACTTATTATTTGATATCTCCTGAATAAGGAACTAATTTTTGCCAGGAAATTCTTAAAATCTCCAATATCGAAATTTATTCTATTACCACTACTAGGCGTACCCTGATAAGGTTCCAAGATGAATTATTGTCCAAAATAATGAATTTGATGTTACTATAGGCTCATCAGATTCTGCCCAGACTACCGATTTTGTGGGGCTGTACCTTTTATATGAACACCACAAATACTTCTCATATGTTGGTTGAGGTCTGTACCGCGAAGAAACATTCCTTACTGTTGTTCACCACTCATCTTCACCCCTAGAAAGATTAAGGAAGAATTCATACTAATTTTTCAAAACTTTAGCCAATCTTGTTCGGAAAGGAAATTAGCACTGTAAATTTTCTAGTCCTAATCTTAGATTTAATCTCACAATCACATCACACCTACCGTAAGTCAAATAAGGACTTACAATAAGTCCATAAGCACTTTGACCATCCACTTTCAGACAAAAACAGCATAGTTAAGCATATATACATTACAATCGCTAAACTTTCCTCGAACCACAAGATATTCTAACATAATGCAGAATATTACAGTGAACATTATTTACATTATTTACATTTGACGGATATTTGCCCTCATCTTGTTTCTTATTAACACAACGTTTCGGCTGATATACCCTCCAGCCTTCATCAGGTGCATATGGCGTAGTGGTTATGAGCGCGGGCTACTAACCACAAGATTCCGAGTTCGATTCCAAGCAGTGACCTGAATAATAATAATAATAATAATAATAATAATAATAATAATGATAATAACAACAACAACAACAACAAGAGCAACAGCAACAACAACAACAACAACAACAGCTGAAACGTTATGTTAACCACAAACAAGATGAGAACAAATATCCGTCAAATGTAAATAATGTAAATAATGTACATAATTCCTCATCTTTTTAATATGGAACTGTATTAAAATGAAGTCCTTAAACAAAGTGATTATGATCAAGCGATATCATGCCACAATAGCACATAACTTAAGCTGTCTGTTTGCATTTAAAATCAGACGAGTAAGATTTAAATACGACCTACGGATCTTTAAAAACTTAGCAATTAGCCATTAAGAAGGATTCCAACTACTAAATATATCTGATACATCTGCTAAACTTCATAAGTTTGGAAGTAGATTAGCTAACCATACAGGTGATAGCAACTATAATCTAAGATCGAATAACAGGGAAAGTAAAAGCCTATCTATCTATCTATCTATCTGTCTGCCTGTCTGTCTGTCTGTAGACCTTGAATAGTAGTGAACTACGGACAGTGTTGATAGAATAGGATATGAGGTGTTTACCTCAAGTGCAAATTTAGTCACTAGATAATGTTGTTGGTAATGACGATGATGTAAATACAAACGCATGAATCTTTTTATGCATGCATGTATATTTTTGCCTGTAAACGCATGTATCTATGTATGAGTTGGTCTTGATCTCACGACTCCCAAAAGAGTCGTGAGGGTGCCATTGTGCTAAACATCGTATCGTGTATATTTAGACAAGGCGAATCTCCTTTTCACCTGTTCAAATCATAGCCAAATAATTCCAGAAAGTGAGACAGACAGTGAAGAAGAATGAGAGAGAGGAAGAGAGAGAGAGAGAGAGAGCGGGAGAGAGAGGGAGAGATAATTTTCACCCTCTCACACAACTTCTCACACGAGGAATTCTCCTCGGTCCACATAGTCACTCCTCACACTTTCGCGTCATTATTTCTTTACTCCTCCAAACATCAACACCATTTTCTTTTTCTCGTTCTCAAAAGAAGAAGAACAAGAAACGTTAAATACTATTTATCCATGAACTCTTCTATAAACCCTCCTACAAAATACAACAGACTTGGTATTGTAGTTGAGGGTCACTCAAAAAAACGTGCCCTGCTTTGGAAGCCACTATGGCAGAGAACAAATATACAATTGTGTACGCACACAAGAGTCTGGAAATTCATTACCCAAAGTATGTGTTCAGTGTTAAACCTATTGCTGGAACGACAAAATACTTGACAATAGACCTAACAGAACATAAATGCATCCAGAAACATAAGTAACTCCGCGCTCACAATCATGAATTAATGAGTTCGACTCCTGGACCTGGCTGTGTGGTGTTCTTGAGCAGGACACTTCATTTCACATAGCCCCTGTTCACTCAGTTGTATAAATGAGTTGTAACATCACAGGTGCCAAGCTGTATCGGCATGTGCCTTTCCTTTGGATAATGTCGGTGGCTTGGAGAGGTGAGGCTGGTAAGCATAGGTGACTGCTGGTCGTCCATAAGCAACCTTGCCCAGAGGGTAACTTTCTAGGGGCAATCACATGGTTATTTATGACCGAAGGGGGTCCTCATAGATGATTCTCATAACGAAGAAGATATAAATTCAGAAGATCTTAAGATATAAAGAAAGAATAGGGAGGGAAGCGTTGAAGAAGTAACACAAAGAACGAACTAAGAATGAATATATGCATCATTGTACGTTATTACCTATGCACATATACACGTTTAGATAATGTGTCTATAAGTTTGTGTAGGCGTATCTGTAAATATATATATATATATTATATATATATATATATATATATATATATATATATATAATATATATATATATATATGTATGTATATGTATATATATGTTTATATATATGTATATATATATATATATATATATATATATATATATATGTATATATATGTTTATATATGTGTGTATATATATATATATATATATATATATATATATATATATATATATATATATATATTATATACATACCATAAGGAACTGTATAGATACACACGCAGGGAAACGCATATCCACTTGTATATATACAGTGTATATATATTTACACAGACACATGTACAAACACAAGCACATATGTAACCATTTGTAAGTGGCCTGTATTCAACTGCGCGCGTGTATCTTGAGTACACGTGCGTGTGTGTATATGTGTGTATATGTGTGTATTTTCACGTCGATGCTTCATTAAAAGCGATTATTTGATTTGGCAGCTATATCTGCTTTTTATGGTTCTCTTCACAATAGATATTTTACTCCTTACATATCTACAATTGCGCGCGCGCACACACACATGCATGTGTGTTTGTTGCTTTACATTTGTACATATGTGCGTGTCTATCTATCTATCTATCTATCTATCTATCTATCTATTTATCTATCTATCTATTTATCTATCTATCTATCTATCTATCTCTACCTGCGTAATTGTGTATGTATGTATGTATGTATGTATGTATGTATGTATGTATGTATGTATGTATGTATCTATGTATGTATGTATATATATATATATATATAATATATATATATATATATATATATATATATATATATACACACATATACAAGAGCGGTGAGCTGCAGAAGCATTACAGCGCCAGAAAAAAGCTTAGTACCATTCCTTCCGAGATAACGCTCTGAATTCAAATTTCCCTGAGGTCGACTTTGCCCTTCATCCTTTCGGCGTCGATAAAATAAGTACCAGTTGAACAATGGGGTCAATGTAATCGACTTGCACCCTGTCACACAATTTCTGGCCTCGTGCCAGAATTTGAAACCAATATATGCATACATATACATTTAAGATATAAGCATATATTATGATATAAGCATATATATAAGCATATATTATGCGCTCGGAGCTTAATAGAATGCAAGGAGTATCTCTGTTTTAGGAAACTGATAAAATGCAAATATATCAAGAAATATGAAAGCAACAATAGCAAAAACATAGAAATTCTAGTGTTACTTTTGGAAATATTTATTAGATCCTTATATTTCGAGTAAAGTACTCCTTGTCGACGAATAACTCATAGAGAATAATTATAGTGAGAATTTTAAACATCTGTTCGATGAAATATTTTACACGTACTAAAATTCTGAGGAATTTGGGTAAGATCTCATCCTCAACGATTGTCAAAGTACTTGTGGTTGTAGTAGAGTCATTGTAGCGGTCATAGTATAAGTAGTGGTCAACGAACATTAGCCGGTTAAACAGGTGCTCTAGCCACTTCATTACATGCCTATTCACTTCAAATCCATCTTGTTTGATTTATATTTGTTGAACTAATGTATATTATCGTTTGTATACATTCCTTGTTTATTTTAAAATCTGGCTTACTTTCACATCACAAAATATAACGACAGTGAATTCAAATAGCAACTGTTTTTTTATATGCGTTTCAGCCATTTCTTTAAAATGTATTGAAATGGAGATGAACATTTCACTTGCTGCTTCACTAATATTACTTGATCGATTATTTTATTTTTCGAACAATTACATTTTCTATCCGCTTCTTTTTGAGTACATCTTTCAACTATTATGCTTTCGATCATTGTTTTCTGAGGGATGTTTCTAGATCTATATGCACACACACACACACACACACACACACACACACACACACACACACAGACACACACACACAGACACAGACACAGACACAGACACACACACACACACATGCATATATACACATCTCTTTCTCTCTATCTCTCTCTCTCTCTCTCAATCTCTCTCTATATCTCTCTATTTCTATCTATCTGTTGCGTTGAGGGTTATTGACACTCCTGGCGGATTGGAGAATGGACTAGCCGAACTCTTATAAAGAGTAGTAGTCGGTAGTAGTAGAGAGAGCGTATGACCTCCATCCCACACCCACCCGGCTCTCACCCACACCTACTCTACCCCAACCTCTCCCTACAGACACCAACCCTCTCCATGCCCCACCTGACACAAAGACAAGCACAAGCACACAGGAACCCCAAACTTCTTCACCCTTGCCCTGTGAGAAAAAATGTGTTACACTGTACACCAGACGAAATAAAATTCAAAAAAACAACAACTTCATAATGAGATCAACTCGTGGGACAGAGCGATAAAAGTGTCTATAACAGATTTTCGGGGGATTGCCCGAGTACCTTCAGTGTGCGGTAGCAGACCCAGAGAATAACGGATTATGAGGAGGACTTTGAGTAGTGGGTCAAGAAGATGGAAAACAGCTCAGTATCAGAATGAATAAGCTACCTTAAACTTTTAAAGAAATTTAACATAGACATCTTAGGAAAGATGAAAGTTAACGGTTACAAATAATGTTTTAAAAAGTTGTATTAAATAGGTTTAATGAAGTCGCTCGGAGGTGGGGCCCAACGGCCCCATTTTATTCATTTTATCTAATTCATCCTTTCTATCTGTCTTTTTTCTGTCCCTATCATGTGCTGTCCCCTTGGTGTTAGGCCCTGTGTGGCCAATAGAAGAAAGTGAGCGTTTTAATAATCGTCTTGTTGATTGCTGTTGAACTGCTGTCTTTGTGTGGAACATGTGTGTTTTGCCGTCTTGCAGTTGTACTGTTAGATGTCTTCTCTAGCAGCTGACACACTGCTGGGCACGGAAGAGAAGGTAGTGGTCATCCAGACCACCAGAACACCCTATAAGAACTGGCAAAGTCAGAGTCTAGATATGATAATCCAGGTGGCCCCGGAAGACCTTGAAAATATGGACGAGACCATCACGGTCGAAGAGGTGACACTCAGGGTCAGAGTAGAAGGCAGGATAACGCGATGCTATAAATGTGGCCTGAAAGTCTACATTAGAGCGGACTATCTTCCGACAACCGTGAAGACTAAAGATACACACTAGAGCAGGAAGGAAATTGCAACTTCACCGCCGACCATAACCAGTACCAGCGCCGAAGAAGAGGAGGTGAACGATGAAAAGAACGGATAGGAAACGGATGCATAAAAAAGAAGAAAGAGGAAAAAAGCTCATTTTGTAAATGATGACTCCCATCTCACACCCACCCGACTCACACCAACACCCATACCCACCTGACTCACACCCCCACACACCCGACTCACACCAACACCCACTCTACCCCAACCTCCTCTACAGACACCAAACCTTTCCATACTCCACCTGACACAAAAGACAAGTGCAAGCATACAGGAGCCCAAAACTTCCCCACCTTTACCCTGTGACAAAAAGTATGTTATACTGTACAACGGACAAAATGAAAAACGTTCTAATGAGATAGACCCGTGGGACAGAGCGGTAAAGATAAATACAACAGAAGTTAGGGGATTGCCCGGTGGCAGACCCAGAGTATCTTTCGAGAGTAAAGAATTATGAGGGGAATTTTGAGTGGGGGGGTCGAGAAAATGGACACCAGCACACTACCAGAACAGAGGCCGAGGTGTTGCAGCTGTGGACATTTGGGACACATAGGGGCCAAGTGCTTCCCCCCTGTAGAGGGACCAAAGGAGGATTCAGTGGAGACCGTGTCTCCGACAGTCGTAACAATGGGAACTGAGAGACATGGAAGCAGGAGACCAGGAATGCAAGAGGAAGAATCGACAGAACGGACAGAGTTGGGCAGGAAGAGGAGGAAAGGAAGGAAGCAGCAAACCAGCAAGGAGGAGCCCCAACCGATTCCTGTTCCTCCCCTCCCGCTCCACACTCCAAGCCCTCTCCCACTCGCAGACACCAGTCCTCTCCTTGCCCCACCAAACATGAACACAAATAGTGCAAACACGCAAGAGCCACAGGTTCCCAATCCCCACCACAAAGAGGAGTAGCTTATCGTTTTGTACAACAGTGAAGGAGGAGGTTGAGATGGTGAACTCTGATATGGAGGTGGACCTGAAGGATTGTGAGGGGTTGCACCTGAGTATAAGCTGTTCCCTCATGATGAAGGAGAATTATCACAGGTTGACGGACAAGTACAGGAGAGATGTCTACTACACGGGAAGGGACGTCGACCTGAACTCGTTGCAGCCTGACGTAGGATTGAGTGAAATTTTCCCAGAAACAATAGGAAAGAAGTGTGGTTGTAGCCTTGAAGTTTTGACTCAGTTTGAACAGTGATTACCACAGCAATAAGTTATGTTTTGGAGTTGTGTACAAGGAAAAAAAAAGAAAAAAGAGAATGTTTTTGCGTTTAATGGTATCTAACATAAAACTATAATTCTTATCATAGAATTTTGACTGTGCAGATGATGTTTTAGAAGGAAAAAAGTGGGGGGGGGGGCAATTTGATGTGTTGTAAAGAGGGATTCAGTGAAACTGCCCGGTCGTGGGGTCAAGTGGCATTCATTTCATTTTTCATTTTTCAATCCCACCCTTTCCATTCGTTTTCTTTTTTCTCCCTACTTTGTCCTTGTTTGTCCCCTCTATGTTAGACTCTGTGAGGCCAAATAAAGAAATTGAGCGTTTTGGTAGTCTGGCGAAGTACATCGTGTGAACATGTGATTAAACCTTCGCTCCATAATTTATCTATACCAACCTGTGGGAGAATATAATATTATCTACCTATCTGTATATATTTTGATCGAGTTGGTCTCTTGCTGAAGTTGCACTGTTTCAGCCGTAAGTACACAGGATCTTCAGGCAAGTTAATTGCACTGAAGGTCTAGTGTACCTACTGACGAAACGACGAGTAGGAAGAGGATTCGAACAAAACAAGATATATTATTAATCTCTTCTATGGTATTGAGCACTCTTTCTTCCGGCAGCTCTCACTAAACGGATATGCCTATATATATATATATATGTAATTTAGATTCAGATGAATATGGTACTTACGTTGAGGCACCAGAATTTAGTATGGTATTATCCATACAATTTCAAAATAAGGTAATAAAAATCAAAATAAGCAACAAGGATATCCAGAGATAATGCAGCATTACCTCTGGATATCCTTGTTTCTTATATATATATCAAATAAGATAAGGGTTATGTGTGTAACTCACTATGAGATAGTATTTATCCAATATACTGTAAGAAGGGATTTTAATGATTTCAATAATTTATATTATGATTTTTATAATTTGTATTCTTATCTTATATGTATTGAATTATAAGATATATATGTAAGATATTGAGGTTCTCATTTTGTTGAATGAATAAATAATCCAACATTCTAATATCCGAAAGTTGGTGAACAAACTTAATGTGTTTCTCCATTTTCTTATTTGTATTATATACTAGCAGAGATACCCGGCGTTGCCCGGTTACATTCAATGGAAGAATTAGACTTTTCTGTTATATTTTCTGAATGAACTGGAATATCTATGTTTCGAATTTCATCAAAATTGCAGATGAGGGTTATTCCCCTCTTTACACACTCTAAAAAAATTGTAATCGTTCCACATGGAAACCAAAAGACAAATCATCACAATAAGCAGTCAGTTACCCTACCCTAGTCGTTACCACTCCCAATGTAGGATACCTCACCACCCAGATGACAGGCACAGCCGTAAGATGCATTACGAATCTATAGCAATTGGAAGGGCGTGACCCAACTGAAATCAACATTAACAACTGTGTGACGTGAGGGCTAAGGAGAAATTAAAGTGTCACCTCTGGAGTTTGCAAATGACCACTATACTGATACGTAACTAGACAGAATGAATTTAAAATCTATAAATGTCTTTGAATAACCAGTCACTCCTGTGAGAAGGCCTTGAAATCAATGTTACCATCTGGGGACTATGCGTGATCGAGTGATAATAAAAAGACTGAAAGGAGGTCTGCAATCAAATAACTTTACTCAACACTTTGCAACTGAATCAGTGGAGACAAAGATGCCTCTCATTTACTTAACAATTTATGCACCACATTGCAGAAATCACAATGTAAGTGTATGTCAAAGCAAACTGTTACACTGTTGTACCATTGAATTAGAAATAATGCCCAACTTTTAAACTCGGGTAACCCTACAGCTTCCAAGAGCACAACTGTATTCGTTTTTGCTTAGATAAAATGAAAAAATTGTCGTTACTTTTTATAGAAGGAACGTCGACCCTCAGTCATAGAGACATATGCGGGGGTCGCCGCAACGAAGAGTGGCGCGTCGATTGTGATAAGAGACGTAACTTTCAAGAGGGAAGAAATGAAGGAATATGAGAAATATGTAAAAAGGGAGGGTGAAAGCGTCAAGCTGATCCCTCCAGCAGAAACAACGGAGGAGAGGAACAACAAAATGATAATATACAGGACACAGGATAAGAACTCAAGGAAACTAATGCGAATATCGATAGAAGATATAGAAAAGTGTCTTGGTGACATAATGGACAAAGCGACGTATGTAAGCAGAGGGGAGAAGTATGGTAGGGTAGAAGTGAGGTGTGCAACAAGTGAAGAGGCAGCCTCGCTATCTTCCACTGTACTTAGAGCGGAAATTTTTATAATGCTACCCACATACAAAGGAAGACGAGGAGTAAGAGTTAAGATCCCAAACGTACCGCCGGAGATGACAGAATGGCTGGTGACAGCCATTCTAGGGTCGGAAGATGAAATAGAACTGGGGTCGATTACAGAAACCAATGTCGTGAACTGGAAGGAATTCGGTATCGAGTTGTGGCTGATGGCCACAATAGAAGATATCGAGCGAATTCCCTTTCAGATAGAGGTGGAAAATGGAAGAACAATTGGCGTAATTGTAGAGGGAAGAAGGCCGAATTGTTACATATGTGGAGCAAGAGGTCATATAAGGGCAGAATGCCAATTATATGAATTTTACAGTGGAGAAAGACATAACGGAAAAGGAACAAAATAAGACACAGAGTGGAGAAACTACAGAAGAAGAACAGAGAGAGGAAAAAAAAAAGAACAGGAGAATGGAAAAAACAACGCACTGAAAGAGAAAGAAAACAAGGAAAAAGAAACAACAGAAAAGGAACAAAAGAAAGAAAAGTGACATGAGAAAAGAAAGGGCAGTACAATGAAAGAAAAAGAAAACAAGGAAAAAGAAACAACAGGAAAAGAACAAAAGAAACAAAGTAGAGAAACAACAGAAAATGAGCTCAAGAAAGACCAGAGACAGGAGAAAGGAAAAATCAGTACACCGAAAGAAAAAGAAAATATGGGAAGAAAAAAGAGAGAAAGGGAGAAACCGAGTGAAGACGATAAAGAAGCAATCAGTCCTAAAAGGAAGACAAGAGAACACTCAACAGAAACCACAGTTTCGAAATGGGGGTACCAATTTCATGGAACATTGGTAATATACAGGGTCTGCCTCGAAATAAACGAAATAATAGGGAAAACAAGAAAAGTATCATGGGTTAAAAGGGGAACCAAGTTTGATCCCTCCAGCAGAAACAACGGAGGAGAGGAACAACAAAATGATAATATACAGGACACAGGATAAGAACTCAAGGAAAGTAATGCGAATATCGATAGAAAACTTTGAAAACTTTTTGGAGAAAATTTTCAAACAATATTTCAAAAATTTTTAGGGTAAATTTTCAAAAGATTTTTCTAAAATTTTTGGGAAAATTTTCAACAAAATTTTCAAAAGTTTTTGAGAACAATTTTCAAAAAATTTTTCAAAAGTGTTGGGGAAAATTTTCAAAAAGCTTTTCAAAAGTTTTGGGGAAAATTTCCGAAAAATTTTTCGAAAATTTTGGGGAAAATTTTCAACAAAATTTTCCAATATTTTTGAGAAGAATTTAAAAAAAATTTTCAAAAAATTCTTCAAAAGTTTTGGAGAAAATTTCAAAAAATATTTCAAAAGTTTTGGGGGAAAATTAAAAAAAAATTTTTGAAAACTTTTTGGAGAAAATTTTCCAAAATTTTTCAAAAAATTTTTGGGGAAAATTAAAAAAAACTTTTAAAAAACTTTTTGGGGAAAATTTTCCAAAAATTTTTCTAAAATTTTGGGGTAAATTTTCAAAACTTTTTGAGAAAAACATTCAAAAAAGTTTCAAAAAAAATTTTCAAATGTTTTGGGGGAAAATTTTCAAAAAATTTTTCAAAAGTTTTGGGGAAAATTTCGAAAAATTTTTTTTAAATTTTGGGGGAAAGTTTTCAAAAAACTTTTTGGGGAAAATTTTCAAAAAAGTTTTGAAAACTTTTTTGGGAAAATTATCAAAAAATTTCTCAAAAATTACCAGGATGGCGACAAAGTGCATCGCCTTCACCAAGTGTCAGAATGTCCTGTGCAAACTTTGTGTACATTTTGTTGCCGTGTAGCTGAGCTCTCATTTTATTGGTGAGACTGAGGATTGTTACATGATGCCACAGGGGAGAGGACTTTAGGCATGCTTGGACTTCATCTGCTCTAGGAAGAGTTTGCTTGAAATCACCTGACAAGAGAAGCGTTACACCTCCCATTGGAGCCTGACAGTTTCGGATGTCTTTCAGGGCTCTATCTAATGCTTCCAAAGCTCCCTAGTGAGCCATAGTGCGCTCATCCCAGACAATTAGATGACACATTTTAAGTACTTGTCCCTGATCTGAGCTTTTGTTTATGTTGTATGAAGGCATTTCGGATGCTGCTAAATTGAGAGGGAGTTTAAAAGTTGAGTGTGTTGTCCTGCCACCGAGTACCAAAGTAGCTGCAATGCCAGAGGAGATTACAGCTGATAATGCGTCACCTCATCCTGGCAGTATTCTTGTTGAAGTCCAAACATTGCAGCGTCAGAACCCTTGTTTACATATTTGCAAACGTACTTGATGGATTTAACGGAGTTGCAAAACTCAACGTTGATGTGGGCATTGAAAGTCTTTGACAGGAGTGGGCAGCATGGAACAATCCATCTATTATCAATATCGTGCTGTCCGATAGTTGCTGTGAAACCTCCGTCTTCTGGTTTTCTGCGTCTGTATGATGGATACCCATCGGCACCTGTCTGAGTTTCTTGTAGGAACCTCCTTGGAAATCTTTTTGAACATATGCTGTCCTTCAAGCATGGTGAGTTTATGTTGAATCCACGCCCACATGGACCATGTACCATGTTTGCTTTAACTATTTCGTATAGTTCTTTGTCTAAAGCTGGATCAGGAAGCTCTGCAGAGATTATGTTGTCGATGTCATTGGAATTTATCTTCGCTGAGAGCCAAAGCAGGATATGAGCATGTGGAAGGCCCCTTTTTTGCCACTCGATTGTGTACATGTCACATTGTATGGGCCCAAAGACTTGCTCTTTTTGTATGAGCTCCATGAAAGAGATTAACTTCAGATGGAAAACTCGGGCGTTGAGATTCCGGTTCGAATGTAAGGCAGGTTTGAAAGTGTTCCCAACAGTCATTAGTTGTAGTGGTAGAGTGTTTACACCGAATATGTACGTATGCATGTATATATATGTATGTATGCCTGTATATATGTACAAAATCCACTAAGAAGGCTTTTGTTGGTCTGAGGCTACAGCAGAAGACACATGCCAAGTCACTACACAGTGGGACTGAACCCAGGACCATGTGTTTGGAACGTAGTTTGTTACCACACAGCCACATATGCCCCTATGTATGTGTGTGTGTGTGTGCGTATGTGTGTATGGGTAGATATATTATGCATGTATATATGTGTGTATATATATATATATATATATACATCTACACATAAAATACAAACTACAAAGTTATATCGTGATATCGCTAGTGATAACAATACTCAAAATATATAACAGACTGGAATTGTAGGTCCGTCTCTTGCAATTTCGATCAATTGGATCTTATCCTCCCTCTTGTATAGAAGTGTACGGCTGCAGCGAAATTCATTTTTGGACTTTCTTCTATCGAAGGCATTTTAACAAAAATGCTTCCGTAAAGACGGTGAAAATATTGTCAATTTTCCCAAACAGGGACACAATTCAATTGTTTAACAATAACCAAAGGGGGAGGGTTACGGTTTACAATTATTTAACAAATGCAACACAACAACGTTTCCCTGACGAGGAACCAACAAACGTGATTACAATAGTCAAACAGTAATAATAATAACAACAAACCTTTTTAACTTATCCCCATTTATGTGAAACCACTTATTCAAGTGCAAGTCATTGATGCAATTTTATACGAATTGCTAATACACACACATAATAAGGGTGAAAAATTGAATATTAATTTGATTAATATGAATTGAAAACCAGTGATGTAGCATATAAGACCATAGCGGATCTTCTAGCAAAATGGATGACCATTGTTAATGGTTCATCCCTGTTATATAATACTTTCACTTTAATAGTGAAAGTGTCTGCATTACAAAAGAGAGATATTTTTGTTTCACTTTTAACACGTAATACTGAAATAGTGGAGAAGATA
>NC_043005.1:23905171-23932671 GCF_006345805.1 Octopus sinensis
GTCTATAATGTGTTTACTAATTTGACTTAAGTCGGTTTTAGTGGAGCAGATGAGTCTATATTTAAACCTATGTACATTTTTTCTATTACATGGAACTCTTTCTACAGAAGACTAATGATTTCATCACTTGAATGAGACAGAGAGCCCTATACTATAACCTCAAATCTAATCACTACGAACATTCTAATAGAAAGGATACTTACAACCTAAAATCCTTATTCAATCCTTTTAATTACTGATATCATCTCTATTCTGTATAAGTCGGACTTTTTTTATATGTAAACATATACTCTTTTACTTGTTTCAATCATTTGATTGCGGCCATGCTGAAGTACCGCCTTTAATCGAGCAACTCGACCACGGGACTTATTCTTTTGTAAACCCAGTACTTATTCTATCGGTCTCTTTTGCCGAACCGCTAAGTAACGGGGACATAAACACACCAGCATCGGTTGTCAAGCAATGCTAGGGGACAAACACAGACACGCAAACACACACACGCATATATATATATATATAATATATATATATATATACGACGGGCTTCTTTCAGTTTCTGTCTACCAAATCCACTCACAAGGCTTTGGTCGGCCCGAGGCTATAGTAGAAGACACTTGCCCAAGGTGCCACGCAGTGGGACTGAACCCGGAACCATGTGGTTGGTAGACAAGTTACATCGACTTACTTGTCCCTACATTTACTCCTCTACCTGCTCAAATTAAAATTTCTTGAAAACTGCGGAGTGTATTCTACTAGGAGAATATGTGTCTCCCATCTATCTATCTATCTATCTATCTATCTATCTATCTATCTATCTATCTATCTATCTATCTATCTATCTATCTATCTATCTATTATCTATCTATCTATCTATGACTTAATGGTTTGGTCCCTGTTTAGTTACATATTTAAGAGTTGGTTATAGATTTACTTATTGAATTTATTTACCGATACGGTCGTACATAGGGTAAATGTATTTGAAAGTTGTGGTTTCTTTGGTATGTTTGTTCTCGAACAAAACTTATTTCAATGCTGTTGACACCACCAGATTGAATGGTACTGCCCAGGTGTCGAAACCATAATGATATCCGTGGAACAGCTGACGATGGAGGTATGTCGGATTGTTGGTATGGCTGTTTTTGTATATGAGGAATATTATTATAACATTCTTTTGATATATATATATATATATATATATATTCAGAGAGAGTGAAAGAGAAAGATAGATAGAAAGATATATATGCGACGCGCTTTTTTGAGTTTCTGTCTACCAAACCCACTCATAAGGCTTTGATTGGCTCGGGACTATTGTATAAGATACTGCTCCAAGATTCCACGCAGTGAGACTGAAAGCAGTACCATATCGTCTCACACACACACACGCGCTCACACTCACTTACACACACACATACACACGCACACACACACACACACACACACACACACACACAATCACACAGGGTTTTAAACTAAACCCTGCAATGATTGTCGAGCAATAACACACTTGACGATCACTGAGACTCGAAACACGTAGTCCTGAGAAATGATTTCAGTTTAAATAAGCCATATTCACTACAACAGATATTACGTACTCTCTTCCTCATTCATTGGCAAGAAATAGCGCTTCAGTATTATATGTGCGTGCGTGCGTGTGTGTGTGTATGAACGTGTGTATGTCTCCCGCGTGTGTGTATGAGGCAGTGTATACATGTCTATACATATGTATACATATACATACTTATACGGATGTGTATATGTACACACCATATATATATATATACATATATGTTTACACACACACACACACACGCACATATCTATCTGTGTGTGTATGAACGTGTGCATGCCTCCCGCGTGTGCGTGTGAGGCAGTGTATACATGTCTATACATATGTATACATATACATACTTATACGGATGTGCATATGTACACACCATATATATATACATATATGTTTACACACACACATACATATATATATATACGCACACACGCACACACACGCACATACACGCACACACACACATACACACACACAGTGTGTACATCAAGAAGAAATGCATGATGAAGAAGAGAATACGATGTTCGGCACATCAAATAATCGGTTGTAATGAAATATGTGGTTGAAATGAGCCACGGAATGTACCGTTTCTTACTGACAACAGAAGAATATAAAGAAAACCAGGCGAATAATAGAGTTAATGAAATCTTGCGTTCGTAAGTTGAAATATTGGATAGAAGTGGATTCCCTTGATATCACGTCATAACAGCAGAATTCCTGGTAATATATGTCTAAACTTGAAATGCATTATATCATGAAGAATAGAAATCGCCTTCTTTGAATCCATATATATATATGGATGTAAGCATGAATGTGTGTGTATGAATTCTATGTAAGCATGAATGTGTGTGTGTATAAATTATATATTCTATTCGTTTATTAATTTACTCGCTCCAACTGTCGGTCTGCGGGTTTGCTGGGAGAGAATCTAGAATGATTTAGCCGATCAAATCGACCTTGTACATATTTTAAGCACGGAAGTTATTCGTTTGGTAATTTTTTGCGAAACTACTAAGAAACGAAAACATAAGCAAACCGATACCGATCGTCAAGCGATGAGAGATAAACGCATACTCGTACACACGCACATACCCAAGAATACACATACACATACATACGACGTCCTTCCGCATATCCTCCATCGAACCAAATTTAATAACGAAGCTTTGGTTTGTCTGGGGCTTCTGTAAGAAATGCCTGCCCAAGTCAATGCACGTTGGTCTTTATATGTTAGTAATTTATTAATCGAATTTGCTACAAAGTATGCATGACACACAAATAAAATGTTTCTAGTGGCTATAAAGAGATTGCAAACAGCTGTCAATCGAAAGCTCCCCCTACCAGACGCCAGTAGGTTGCAGAAGTCACCAGGAAATAATGCGCATTGTTTTGGAGCCTCCCTCTCCACGGCTTTACACTACACCGGTCCCACTCACTGATGTGAGGCAGGATTTATGCAAATGGGTTGTCCCAAATGGGTACAAACAAAATATCATTGTGGACAGTAAAAAGTGATAGTTAATTGCTAATGAAATTTAAAAAAAAAACAAAAACATTGAGACTAGTCCATACGGTTCGGTTTTCTATTGGAGAGATATTTAAAAAAGACAACTAATTAGAACTGTCCAGATAAATTAATTTGTAGTAGCAGTTTTTGTCGAAATCTGTAAGTTTCTGGGGTAGAAAGTACACGATAGGATGGAAACTGAAAACTGCTAGTGTGTCAGTAATATATTCGCTGCCACTCTATCTATCTATCTATCTATCTATCATATATGTGATATATACAATATGTGTGTGTGCGTGCATGCATAGATTCCAATATACGAGAAACCGGAATTTTGCAATATTATTTTATTCCCTTAGTTTTACATACAGTTCTATATTTAAGAGATGAGGACTTATGTTCATTACTTACAGTATTTACAATTAACGGATATTTGTTCTCATCTAGTTTGTTGTTAACACAACATTTCGGCTGATATACCCTCCAGGCTTCATCAGGAGTCTTGGTTGACAAACGGGCACACATATACACACATCATCCTACAAAAAGTTTGCAAACACACACAGACACATCTATTTACACCACAATAAACCCTGAGACCAATCAAAAACTGCCCACACACACATATCAGTGTGTATATCAGTGCATGTGCATATTTATCTTGCCGCGGCGCTTCGCACACATATGGGTACTCATAGGTCTACACACATCCATCCATGGATGTACTTGCGCATCCACAAGTGGCCACATAGATATATATTTATGCGTGCACATAAATATACAGCTATATGTAAATTAATATAGAAAGAAAGATAAGTACATACCCATATGAGAGTGAAAAGTTGGTATCGAGTTGTTAAGTAATGAGAGTGTTATGTAGGGAAATGGTAAAAGTAAGTTATTGGACTGGGGGTGTATTTGTTTCAGGGTATATAATTGCTGAGTTTAATAAAGGGGTAGATATTAATTAATTAATTAACCAATCAATTTAAATTATTAACTGGTCCATTAGTCAATCAAGTTTCAATTTATCTATGGTTATGGTGAATAACTATGGGTACTATTATGGAAGAGGAAGATTAGAGAATTAACTCATTTCAATTATATCTAGAGAATATATGTTTACTTGTGTGCAAGCAGGCAGACTAGTTTCGTTCCTGTCTCTAGTTAATCAAGAGGAGCCTAGCCATTAGAAGGAAAAAATTTTCCTTTAATACATAGGTAACATTTAAAAAATTTTTTTACACTGTAACAGGGTGCTGAAGTAAGTATATCCCATTCCAAATCAAAACTAATGTTTTTATCCTTAACTCCCCAAATGAATTTGCTTAATCCAATTGAGTTATGTTTATTTCTGTTTCTAAAAGTGTGTAAGTGTGTGGCTAGTCGTCTCTTCATTTCATTTTGGGTGGCGCCTATATAAATATGTTTGTTATATTGTATTGTGACTGTGCACTGGTAAATTACACATTTTCTTTTACATGTGTTTTCAAGAGCTCAGTTATTTTTATTTCTGCAGTCACACAGATTGTACATGTTATTGTGAGGGGGAGAGTTATTTACTAGAAGATTTACTATTTCTAGAGGAGAGGTTATTAGGTGTACTATCATAGTTTACAGGATTATTAAAGTTGTTAATATTTGCATTAAGTTTGGGATAGTTAGAATATTCGTTATTATATTATTATTATTATTATTATTATTATTATTATTATTATTATTATAGAGTGAAATAGAAGTGCATGCCATCAAAGTGGCACTGGGGTAGAATATACGAAGCCCAGTATACCCGTCCTTACTACCCGTCTGATAAGGGTAAGCTAGGCACATGCATCACAACCATATGTGCGCGACATGGTGATCTCATATCAAGATAAACAGCACATGACCTTGCAGGTGGGGGCCCAGTTAGAATTTTCTTCTGGTCGAGTAACCCATCCTGCTCAAAAGGTCCCTGAATAAGGGTTGTTTAAGTGTTGAACGAATCACCCATGTTTCCAGAGGTGAATTATTCAAACCCCAAAGAATCCCTCTCAACACATGGCTATCATGCCCCCCCCCCAATATTATTATTATTATTATTGTTGTTGTTGTTGTTGTTGTTGTTATTGTTGTTGTTATTATTATTATTATATTATTATTATTATTATTATTATTATTATTATTATTGTTATTATAATTATTATTATTATTATTATTATTATTGTTGTTGTTGTTGTTGTTGTTATTATTATTTTTATTATTATTATTATTATTTATGTAAAATATATCTAGTTTTTTATTATTTAAGGAGGCTATGATGTTAGCTAAGTTATGGCCTAAACTGTAGGCTACCTTTATTGTTTTACTGTTAATAATTTCAAAATATCTATTTTTCGTATTAAAATGTTTATTAATAATCTTGAATATAGATTTGACTAGATTTGTTTTAATCTTAATAGCATACGGGAGTATAAGCTAGCTTTGATCTTTGGGGGTTTTTTTCAGTGTTGTTACAATACGTCACAGGTGTGTTGCTGTGCGCATGGTAAATGCTGTGTTTGTGTTCTTTTACATTTTTCATTTTCTTATCCTTATTATAACAACTAGCGTGCCCGTTAAACGATGCGTAGTTTTTCCCATGTATTCTCAAAAGTAATTGAAAGTATCAATAACCACTTTTACATATATTTATATAAATCTGTCTCTATATATGTTTTATACAATTTTATTAAATATTTTAATATACACAGCATAAATCCATGACAAAAATTAAGCAATTAATATAAGTAATAATCAGCAACTGCTCCAGAGCAATTAAGTGAACATTGTGTAAGAGACGTCCAGTTGAATCAAGAGCTCTAGAGCTGCGCGATGTTGTTGAGCATCTTCATGTAAAATTTCTCCTCTTCTTTCCTCTGATATATGTTCTATTGCTACTCTATGTTTTTGAGAGTCCTGTATTAAAATTTCGGAGCGTTGTACTTGGCTCAAGTTCGCCCGCGATTCTCTCCGCCGTGCAGCATTTATGTTTCTTACAGCTTCTCGTCGGTCAAAGCTCAATCTTCTTCGCCTCTCCTGTTGCCGAAGTCTGGCTGCTTCTTTTCTCTGGCTAGCAATATCAATACTCATAATTTATCTATGGGTATGGTGAAAAACTATGGGTACTATTATGGGGGAGGAGGAGTAGAGAATCAACTAATTTCAATTATATCTAGAGAATACATGTTTACCTGTGTGCAAGCTAGCGGACTAGTTTCGCTCCTATATATTCTGCTTCATATCCATTATTATAGTATGCATTTTAATGAGCAGATATTTATTAAAGTATACAGGTCATAATAAATTTAAATAGAATTACCTTCCACACATCCTTTAAATTTCAAACTTTGATATCCACGAACCTTTAAAGCTTTCATATCAGTAAACCTCAAACATTGTTATTACCCATCAACCTATTGCAGAAAATTAAACCTCCTTGCACTTCTACCTTTATTGTATTTTAAATATTGGGTTGGAAAATAAGTTCCCGCGGTTTTTTTAATTCTGGAATTTATTGCGTTTTTAAACTTTGGAATCTATTTTTTTTCGAGAATTCTATTTTTGAATCATTTGGGAATCTATTTTGTTTTATCATCCAGTTAGATTTAGTTAATTTTGTTTATTTTTAGATCATTAAAATGGAATGTAGAGTTAAGAAAAACGAGCATTTTCGACACCTCCTTCATTTTGCTTTTAATCAAGGTTCTAAGGCCGCAAAAGCTGCTTGCAACATTTGTGCTGTGTATGGAGAGGGTGCTATGGTTGAAAGAAGCGCTCGTGATTGGTATGCCAAGTAAAAAAATGGAAATTTTGACCTGAAAGACGCACCTCGTTCTGGCCGTCCAGTTCGATGAAGAGCGATTAAACCAACTTTTGCGCGAAAATCCTCGTCAAACGACAAGGGAACTGGCAGAGCAAATGAAATGTTCCCATACTGCTATAGAGAAACATCTTTACTCGATGCGAAAGGTTCAAGAGTATGGAACATGGGTTCCGCATGCTTTAAGTGACAACAACAAAAATCAACGACCTACAATCTCCGCTCGTTTGCTTGCTCGTCACCGCTCAACTCATGGACACAAGCAACGATTTCTTTACCCAATCATTACTAGACACGAAAAATGGTGCCTGCACATCAATATGAAGCAGCGTAAGGCTTAGCCCCGGTAAACAAGCGACACCGCCAGTGAAACAAGATCTTCATCCGCATAAAACGATGTTGTGCGTATGGTGGGACTAGGAAGGGATTATCCTTTACGAATTGCTTGAACGAAACCAAACGGTCAACGCGGAACTCTATATTCAACAGATGGAACGACTCAACACGGCTATCCAAGAGAAAAGACCTAATCGTCAGCATGGAGTTCTTCTGCTGCACGACAATGCTCGCCATGATATCGCCAATATGACCAAGGAAGCCATTCAAACGTATGGCTGGGAAGTGCTGCCACACCCGCCGTACACTCCTGATTAGGCACCAACGGATTTCCACCTCTTTCAATCTCTTTCAAATGCTATGCGCGGAGTTTCGTTCAATACTGATGCAGAATTGAGAGCTTGGTTGGATCAATTTTTCGAGTCGAAATCGGGTGATTTCTACCAACGTGGTATTGAAAATCTTGTTGAACGTTGGGAAGAATTTGTAAACAAGGGTGAATATATTATTGGTTAATTAGCTGTTATTTTTTATTAAACCTTTTAAAGAATTTAAATTTAAAAATGAAACGGTGGGAACTTAGTTGCCAACCCAATAGTTATTTTATTTTATTTTCTCTCATCTTCCTTCCTATCCTACTAATGGTGTTATCTTGCTGTCTTATTAAAATCCAACCATATTGCCCGAGCTACACTAACACAGGAAGGTATCATTTGAAGTAAATTTAGTTGCTATTGGTCGCAAGTCGGGAGACTGCATAAATATTTTGTTGGAGTATGAATTACAAAAAGAGCAACAGATGAGAGAAAAGAGTCCCGAAAGTCGCCCCAGTTAGAATACTGCAATCTGAGTCTATGTATCTATGTACCAACTTTTCTTTTCATCTATGTATCTACTGTCTCTCTCACTTTCTCTCTTTATCTCCCACTTCCTCTGTGTCCCTCCTCTCGTCCGCTTTTAATTTAATACTGTTCTATCTTAATACTCAAGAAAAGCGTGACGGGCAGACAGACAGACGGACGCGGCTCTTATTATAGTATAGATTAATAATGCAATAATTAGTGGTTCGGTTATCTTTTTGTTTACCATAATTACTGCTACTGATATTGCAATTTATGTTATTATTACTATTATTTGTACAGTTTACTTATATCCCTTTTGTTAATATTATTTGTGTTATCATTTCTATTCCTGTTAGTGTTGGGGACTGTGGGTTTCCGCGTTTTTTATTCAATTTAGATTTATTATTATTATTATTGTTATTGTTGTTGTTTTTGTTATCATCATCATCATCATCATCATCATCATTATTATTATTATTATTATTATTATTATTATTATTGCCATTACTATACCTGTTATTATTGCACGGTCTATAGCATTTTATTTTATATTTATATACCGCGTGTTTTAAGGCAATGTTGAACTGTTTTCCTTATATATATACCTATTTACCTAATATCGAGGTCTCATTCCTTTGTTGTCATTTAATTATTATTATTATTATATTATTATTATTATTATTATTATTATTATTATTATTATTATTATTATTCTATGTTTGACTTTTGCTTTATATTTGTACAAGTTGGCTCCAAGTCTCACCCAGAGACCTCAAGAGACAACAGGGTTGGAAGTTCATGTTATTGTTATGCCTAGTGTGCCATATATTTGGGGGGTGGGGATGTTGTACTAATGAATGTCTAAAAAAAAAAAGGTTTTTTTTTTTCATTTTTTAAACCGAAAATTATGTTTGTTTTAAACCTTGAGATTACATAGAGAGTATTTTGCGTAGGATATGAGCAGTTCCCATGAGCACTATCTTTTGAACTTCTGCCATTTTTGGGTTTCCTGGTATCTGAGTTAGGTAGCTATCAGCCCCTTTTGATATCATTCCCAGGGCACCTATGACAACAGGTATTGTTTTAGTCTTCAGCTTCCACATTTTGCTGATTTCTATTTCAAGATCTTTATATTTGCTCAGTTTTTGGTAGGTCTTGACAGATACGTTTATATCGATTGGGACAGTCATATCAATGAGGAGGCATGTTCTTTGTTTGAAGTCTTTCAATATGATATCTGGCCTATTTGCATCTATCTTCCTGTCAGTTTGAATGGTGAAGTTCCAGAGGAGTGAGATGTGGTCATTTTCAAGCACTGGGGTGTTTGTGTTCCCACCAGTTTTTTTCATGGGGCAAATCCAGGTTTTTACAGATTACCCAGTGAATATATTGTGCAGCTCTATCGTGCCTGTTGAGATACTCTGTAGGCGCTAGAAGACTGCACTTGGAGACCACATGGTCAATGGTTTCATTTTGTTGCTTGCATACACGACACGTTGGACTGCTTCTGATCTTTAATATGTTGGCCTGGTAGTTTCTTGTTGGTAGGCATTGATCTTGAGCTGCTATGATAAACCCCTCTGTTTCAGATTTTAAGCCAGAGGCCATTAGCCATTGATGGGTCAGTGCTTTGTCAACATCTGCATTATTCGCTCTCTTTGGGTATTTGCCATAGAGAGGTTTTTCTTGCCATTTATCATTCAGAATATCTAAGGCCGCAGTTTTAGCACGGGTTTTCATGCGCCTAGCTTTTTCTGTGCTTGTTTCTTGTATATCTATCTCTAATTCCGAAATTGGTTGTATTCGGAATTCACTTAGATATTCCTTTGCCTGTTTTGTGACTGAGTATGATGCTTTCTTGTTTTCATGTTTTGAGACAAGTTTTAACATCCAGTCCTCAGAGTTTTTCAGGTAGGTGTCTAGGCCAATTGTAGCAATCTTCATTGTTATTGCCAGTTGCAGAAGACCACGGCCTCCCTCTTTTCTTGGCAGATAGAGTCGTTCTGTATCTGCCTTAGGGTGGTGCATTCTATGCATTGTCAACAGTTTTCTTATTTTTCTGTCGAGCTGACATATTTCAGTAATTGACCAGTTAACAATATTGAAACTGTAAGTCACGACTGGTATAGCTAATGTATTGATCGCTTCGATCCTGTTTCTTGCATTCAGCTCTGTCTTGAGTATTGCTCTCACTCTTCGATAGCATTCTCTCCTGATCCTTTCCTTCATCTCTGAATGCCTTATTCCGTTCCCTTCAATTACCCCTAGGTACTTGTAGCTCTCCGCTGGGTCTAGTTCTTTTATGACATTCTGTTGGTCAAGGTTAACGTTAGATGTTTCTGTCATTTTTCCTTTGATAAAGGTAGCCTTTGCACATTTATCGAGGCCGAATTGCATTCTGATGTCGTCGCTGAATTGTTTGACTATCGCTAGTAAGCCCTTGAGTTGTTGATCATTTTTTGCAAAAAGCTTTAAATCATCCATGTAAACGAGATGATTTATATTTTTATCAAACATTTTATACCCGTACTGCGCGTCATTGAGCAGCTTTGAGAGAGGTATTAAGGATAAACAAAAGAGGAGTGGTGACAGTGAGTCCACCCTGGAAAATTCCACACGAAATTTTTACATCACCAGCATTTAGGGATTCACTGTCACTGTTCAGAGTTAGTGTGGTTCTCCATGATCTCATACTTACAGTCAAGAAGTTTCGCAGAGTGGTGCTATCTTATACATTTCAAGGCATTTCTTAATCCAGCTATGTGGTAGGCTATCAAAAGCCTTTTTATAGTCTATCCAGGCTATTGATAAGTTTTTGTGTCGTTTGTGACAATCTTCTAAGATCATCTTATTGATGAGTAGTTGGTCTTTATTATTATTATTATTATTATTATTATTATTATTATTATTATTATTATTATGTGTGTGTGTGTGTGTATGTATGTGTTGCTTTACTCAGTTCTTTATGTGAAGAAAATCGACACCTAATTATGATTTTACTTTTCCTTTCTTTCTTTGTTAAATTGTTTGTGGTCTGTTCTGAAGGTGGTATCTTTTCTAAAATAATCTGATTCAGACCATTAGCGTTCAGGTTAATAAGGAAGATGATTATAGATGTGTGTTGGGGGTCGGCCTATTTGCCTATTAACCTACCAATTTGTCTCAAGTGTATCTATACACACAGATATACTTGCGTATGCGTATATCTTCATACAGAGATGCGTGTGGGTGTATCTGCGTGCGTTTGCGTTTATCTCGGTATTGCTTGTCGAGGCCGAGGCGACGATTTGAAGCGGAAAAGAACAAAGCAATAATGAGAATCTAAAGGATTTTAACACAGGCACACAGGCACACACGAACACACACACACACACACACACACACACAAACATATAAACGCACACACATGTGAGCGCGCTAGTATTCGCTTAAACTTTGAGTGAAAGGCGAGGAAAATAATTTGCAGTTAATGATATAAAATTTGTTCATTGATATGAAGTCTATGATGAACTCCAGAGATACTTCAAATTTTATGAGAAACGCTCGTACAAGCACTATTAAGGGGGATGCTGAAAGGCAATATGGCGGATAAAAATTACTTATTCCGACCTCATAAAAGTTGAGCTTCAATACTCTCTGCTATTATTGGTGGAATTCAAAGTAAGCTGAATTGTTGTGGTACAGAAGTGATCTATATTTTCTAGTGAGAGTTAGGAATCAACAACAGATTTACTTACTGCGTAACTTTCCAGTTTTCGCTCTAATAAAGCCTCAATGAGAGCACCACTCGCACATCCAAGTAACTATGGAGTGAATTATCGATTTTATACAAATATCTATAGCTTTGCTATATCGTGCAATGTGGTAAAGATGGTAGAGCTGACAGTTTCCTTGGAACGAACATCGGAGATACTTACCCCAGGAAAGACAGAAAATACAGTGAGTTATTTGAATTTTGTGAAAGTAAAAGACGGGAGGAGTCGATCTGCCTTCCTGCAGAAATAGGTGTTAGGATTTTCTAGAATTACGGTTCATTCGATGCTCAGGAATCTTGAATTAGCTGCGAAATGGAGAAAAGATGTTGCCAGAAAATTGGCAGAAGTCGTTGAGAAAGTAATTCATTACATTTGACTCAAGGGAGATGACGAGTGATACAGCTTGATCGAACATTGAGGATGGTAGAAACATCTGGCCAAGAGTCGCAACATCTGCTTGACAAAGCTCATGCGGGAGTTTTGTTGCCTTCATCAGTGGGTGGTCCCGGCCCGGGCAGCTCTGGAGGGGCCAAAACACCTACAGAGCTGTTTCACCGCCTGTAACACACAATACACATAGCTCAAAATACTGTAACCCGGCCAACACACATATTATACATACTTACTTCCAATAATATAACATTGCTCACATTGCAAATACTCTACCAAATTATCTCTAATATTAGGTTGTCCCAAAAGTTCGTAAACACTTGCGAAAATTGAATTTTTACTCGCCAAGTACTAACAAAAACAACAAAAATTATTCCTCAAAATAAAGACCATTATTTTCCAAGACTTTCTACGAACTTTTGGGACAACCTTATATATAACACAGCTCACATAATACATGTTCTACAAACATCCTATTTCAATAACATAACTTAGCTCAAATTTCCTGCAAACACTTTCCGTCGAAATAAAATAATTGACACAACGTATATTCCAAACGACCAACTCTCAATATTTCAAATAAGTTTTCAAAACAAAGCAATACGAACTCAAAGAGCGAATTCAGTAACATACCAAATTGGATGCAATGCAAAATGTTCCACTTCCTCAAAAGGCAACACAGCTTACATTAAGAACACAGAAGTGATTTTCCATTTACAGGAAACCCATTGAAAAAAAAAACAAAAACACACCGTTAATAATAGTTTCTACTATAGGCACAAGACCTGGAATTTGGGGGGTTGAAAATTACATCGACTCCAGTGATTCACTAGTACTTAATTTATCGACCCCGAAAGGATGAAAGGCAAAGTCGATCTCGGCGGAATTTGAACTCAGAATGTAGCGACGGGTAAAATACCGCTAAGCATTTCGCCCAGCGTGCCAACGGTTTGCCAGCTGGCCACCTTAAACAGCGGTAATAATAAGACCAACATTGAATGAAAGTTTTGGAATTAATTAATTATACTGAAAATAACTCTTATAAAAGAGGTTATGAAGGAATCTAAAAGGCATATCAGATTGATATGTAAAATAGAGCTAAAATATATAATGTTTAAAGTGTATACGTAAACTGGTGCTAAATGGGGGGGGGGAAAATAAAGTAATATGAGTAACTATTCTTTCTGTTGGATAGGTATAATATCGTCAACTGAAAAGTAAATGAATATGAAAAAAGAAGCAAAAAGAAAAATATCACGAGCCGAAGTTTGACATGGGAAAATATCCAATAATGATTAGAGGAAGGGAGGGAAGTAAACCAAGTAGAAAACTGTAGTAAAATATTCATTGTAGTGCTACAAAAATAAATAGAAAACTAATACAAAACTGGAAAAAGAATGGTGTTTACACAAAAGAGAGGCTGAAATGAATTGTGAAAAGGAAAAGGAAAAGCTAAAAACTGGGCTAACAATGAGGTTACTGAATCCCACGTCAAAGTGATGTAAAGAAAAAAATCCTCTACATGACCAATATGATAGAGAGATAAAAAGATAGACAGGGAGAGAATGAGAGAGGGAGAGAGAGAGAGAGAGCGAGAGAGAGGAAACAAAGAAAATTTGCAGCATCGGTTAGGAACTGAGTGACTCAAAATTGAGACTGAATGATTCTTTATTCCGACACAAGATCAAAATCTCCCCGACCAGAAACAGCCAGAATTATACAATGAGGAATACATTAAATAACCGAGAAAAATGTTGGGATTCAAAAAATAAAATGACAGAAAGGCCCCATATTTTTATCCTTGGTTTCGTAGTCTTAATTAAGAAAGAAAACATCTATCGCCATGACATCTATCGGCATGACAGAATTGAGATCTTTAAAGAGTCGAAGCCATGTCTGCATTATGGAAAACCAAAAATAAAGAGAGGATATAAGCAAACACGCACATAGAAGCTAGTTTTCAGAGAATGACAGTGACCATACTTGGGGAAATGCCAACCGGCATAGAAAGTGCCTTGTGATCAAAGTATTAGTGGAATTAGGTAATGATGAATCTCAAAATGAAATTTAAAATTTATTCAAAGATAAAGATCTGTAAATAAGGATAGCCAAGCTAAGCTAATTCAGTGAATTGTCCGGAGAAAACAATCTATTGTTGCATATCACGATCGAAGTCATTCCACTGAAATTTATTCAGATAATAATTTTGAGGGGGAGAGAAAGAGAGAGAGAGAGAGAGAGAAAAAGGAGAAAAAAAGAGAGACTAGAGAAATAGGGAGAAAAAGATAACGAGGGAAAGAGCAAGAATGTTACGTCAATTCGCTTGCTTTAGTCCTTATGTTGATTAGATTCCCTCAAGACCTTCTGGCTGTTTTCCAATTAATGTACGTAGCAGAGTAGATTCCGTTCTGAACACTTACACCTCAAATGTGTAATGACCACTCACTTGACATACAGAAAATTCAACGAATATACTTACGCATAAATATACATACATATATATTGGGTCATCCCATAAATGATGCGTTGTTTTATACTTCTTTTTCAAAATTAAGATAAACCAAGTTATTTTTAAATTTAGAATACACTCTCCTTCATTTTCTACAATGATCTTCCATCTATCCGGTAGACTTGGAAGGCTCCTCTTCTAAAATTCACATGTCCGTAATGAAAAATACTTCCCCAGTGATGTTCTGACTTCGTCTACAGAGTTCATATTTTTTCCGTCCAAATGATTTTGAAAACTGCTCCATTTGATTATCATTTATAAATGATAATCAGATGGGGCAGTTTCCAGCGAATATGGTGGGTGGGGTATCATTTCCCATTCAAACTGCTCCAGCCTTTGCAATGTCATCATCACTGTATGTGGTCAACACATGGAAGAACACCTTTTGTCTTGAAACCAAAGATGGTCGAATTTCTTTTAGTGCTGACGGCTCGAGCTGCTCGCAGTAGATCTCATTTGTTATCGCTTGGTTTGGGTTTAAAAGTTCAAAGTGGACTAAGCATTTCATGTTCCACCAAACAGATATCAACACCTTGAGTGGATGAAGACCTTTTAGCCTGGGGTACCGGTGTTTCTCCTTTCCCTACCCACTGTCTCGGTGTTTGACATTTTTCAGAGAGCCCATTTCTCGTCACCAGTCGCTGTTCTGTTGAAAAAAGTTTCATTCGTTAGTCGTGACAGGAAAGAAGAGCCCACATTCACTCTCTGCGCGCGATTAGACTCGGAAAGTTTGTGAGCAAGCTATTGACCCAATTTGCTGACCTTTCCAATGGCACGCAGATATGGATAAATGATTGAATGACCAAAGCCACGCTTATCTGCTAGTTTCTCAACATTTACGATGGGATTTTGTTCCACCATGGTTTGTAGGATGTCCTCGTCGAGCGCTACAGATCTTCCAGGACGAGGTTCATCTTCTAGGCTGTAGTTTCCGGCTTGAAATTTCTGGAACCACCGTTGACAATGGCTTACGCTTAAAATTACTACCCACTTTTATAACAATTTGATGCAGGTAGTTTATCCTGTTCCCCTCCGACTTTTAGTTCATGCAACTGAAAAAAACCCGCATTATTTATGGGATGACCCAATACATACATACGTATATACATACATACATACATACATACATACAGACAGACAGACATACATACATATATACATACATGCTTACATACATACATACATATATACATACATACATATATATATATATATATATATATATATATACATACATACATACATAAATGGCAATTTTTGTCTGTTAGTGGGGTGGTGGTGGTGAATTTGTTACTTTAACTCTTCAGAGACTGTCCAACCAATCTTGAGGAAACTTGACACGTGTGTGGGGCTTATACCCATGCGGTCAATTACGCACTTGGAATTTCAAAAAATTAATAATTTTTAATCAGTATCAATTTTTCGAAAACCAAGAAGAGATTTCAATGCAAGTTCTCATATGAATGATATTTTCTGCCATGACGTTTAAAGTTTCCAACCGATTTTCTTGAAATTTTATACATAGATAGAATATGCGCTAATGATGGGTTGAGACAAATACATTTATTTTACGTACATGCACAAAAATGACGACGACACCGGTTCGATACCAGACTCTGGTCAATCTTTCGTCAAATTGGTCCTACCCATTAATATAGATTTCAGTTTGACGTAAAATGCCGAAATTCGACGAAAAATGTTTCATGGGCATAAGCAGACAGCTTATTAACGGTAATCCCATTAGCATTTGCTAGTTCTTCATTTCAATACGAATCGTTTTCATTTGCTAAAACTTATTTCAGTTCTTTGATTTAATTACCCAGCCTTTCAAGTTTTAAATAGGTAAGTGTATTTTATATCTCAAGTATTTTCTGTTCAGTATTTCATGCATAACAATAGATATACTGACAATCAAACTATATTTATACAAACTACTACTTATATACAAGGTTTAACTTATCAGTATACCCTCTCTTAACTTGCGAATACTTTAGGAATTCAGATTTGCGTTAAGTTACTATATGAACCTTAACTCTTCGGGGATATTCTCATGTGGGCCACAACTTACTTAAGAAAACCAGTGTGTGTGTTTGTGAATTTGATACTTTTACTCCTCTGAGACTATCCAACCGAACTTGATGAAACTTGACACGTGTGGGGGGCTTATGCCCATGCAGTCACTTACGTACTTAGAATTTCAAAAAGTCGATAATTTTTAATCAGCATCGATTTTTCAAAAATCAATATGACATTTCAAAGCAAATTCTCACATGAATCTTATTTTCTGCCATAACTTTTAAAGTTTTCAACCGGTTTTGTTGAAATTTTATACAGAGATGGAATATGCACTAAGGATGTGTTGAGATAAATAAATCTTTACCTAGGCCACTCAAGCAAGGTATAAGAGGATTTTTGATTAACTGATTAAAGACATTTGGCCTAAATTGTTGTGGGGGTTAAAATGTTCATCAATTATTTCAGCATTCTCAGGTTGCTCTAACATGTATTTTTAACACCTGCACTTAAAATTATCGATTATAAACGTTGCAACGTTGTGTGCTAAAACATGTAATATGTATTTTCTTAACACCTGCACTTAAAATTGTCGGTTCTAACAGTTGCAATCGATATTTGATTCTCACGATTAGTGGAACTGTACCCATGAAATACAGTCGTCAAACTAAGTGCCTTTTCTCTAGATAATGTTTTGTTTACCTTTCAAACATTTATGTTCTTTTTTCATAGCACTCCGTTACAATTCCCTTTTTGATGTTTCCATTGATTGTATATTTGCAGCTTTCCACTCATCTGACCAAACGATTGTCATGTTTCGCGAATGAATTTGCTTACGCCTTCTATTATCTGTCCTATGTCTTGATTTCATTTTTCGTCTGAGAGAAATTAGGCATTGTAATGGGTACTGGGAATATTCCCGCTCCTGGGTATTATTGGGTGAGATTTATCATTGTTATATATATATTATATATATATATATATATATATATATATATATATATAATATATATATATATATATATATATATATATATATATGTATATATATATATATATGTATATATATATATATGTATATATATATAACATTATTGGTGAATTGAAGAAATGGAGCTGAACGCAGATTGAACAGAAATCGTTTTATTTCATTCTACACGTGTTTCGAAAGGCACAAATTACCAAAATCCGATTGAATAATGGGACCATATTGTGTCTTTCTCTTCAGGAAGAAAAAAGGAAATCCGTTGGAAAAACAAAAACAGAACAGAGGCAGAGCAAAAACAAATCGAACTGTGCTCCTAAGAGCCCATGGCGAAACTGTTATCAGTGTATGTTGAGAACCGGTGGCTGAAGAATTCAACAGGTCAGGCATCGGTCAAACATGTGGGTGAGGGTGTATAGATGTTCTTTGTGACCGAGAATAAAGTTCTGACTATTTAAAGAATATTGGATGTTTTATAAGGGGCGAGAAAAAATCTACTTAGAGACGTGTGTGTGTGTATACTGTTCTATATATGTGTGTGTTGGCGTAGGGGTAGAAAACATTTTTTGTGTACGTGTGTGCGTTTGATCGTTCGGCTGTCAGTGGCTACTGCCGTGATAACCGTTGGGTGGCAGAAAGAAAAAAATAAAGAAATTATATATATATATTTTTTATGTTTTATGTGTGTGTGTGTGTGTTCATCTAAGCCTACCTTGACAAGGAAACCCCCCGCTGTGAAAGAACAAGCCCCATATACATATGTGTGTATATATATTAAAAAAGATTAAAGATTTATACAAATTAAATTTGTACATATGTGTGTATATATATTAAAAAAGATTAAAGATTTATACAAATTAAATTTTTATATATAAATGATGGAAGTGGAAATAGCACAGAAATAAGTCTAAGATATTTCAATTTAAGAGACAATTTAATAAAAATGATTTTAAAAATTATATACAGAAAGTATTGCCGGCAGAAAATAAACTGTTTTTACTTCAAATTAAATTTTTACTGGTATTTGATAAGATGAGATTTATCGAAACCGGTAATATTTTCTTTATGTAATTTTTTAAAATCACTTTTATTAAATTCCCTTTTAAATTGAAATGTAATAGACACTTACTTCTATGCTATTTCCACCTCCATCTTTATATATATATATATATATATATATATATATATATATATATATATATATATAATATATATATATATATATATATATATATATATATATATATATATATATATATATATATATAACAATGATAAATCTCACCCAATAATACCCAGGAGCGGGGATATTCCCAGTACCCATTACAATGCCTAATTTCTCTCAGACGAAAAATGAAATCTATATATATATATATATGAGAGAGAGAGAGACGTGTATTCTCCCTATAGAATGCACTTCTCAGTGCTCAAGAGATATAAACTTGAGTAGGTAGAGAAGTAGGTGTGAGGATAAGCAAGTAAGGCAAATTGATATACAAAAGTATAAAATACATTTAATAGAAAAAATGCACATAGGTTTACATATAAAAAAAGTTCGACTGTGTGTACCTACATATATAGTTTCATATGTTCTGAAATACTCAAGCATATTCTTCAGGCGCAAACCACATATCATAACGAACTGAAAAATTGAATAATATCAGAAACGCGAATGTAAAATAACGGAAAGCGAAAACACAAAACACGGAAAACTGCAGTAATGACTATCAACCACATGTTTAGACAAATTTAGCTTTAACTGATACAGAAAAATTGTGATTAACATAACACTGATTTCGCAAATAGATGGCGGACTGGGTAAAAATTCGTTATTTGCGATCGCAGCAGTACTGGTTCAGAATAACATTATTGTTTGTGAAGGTGTTGCTTACGTATTTACAAATTTTGTCACGGTATAGTTATATTTTATTATCTCCGTTGAAACTGGTCTATCGACGTAGAAAACCCAATTATGCCAATAAGAGTTTCTGTTCTGATTTAATAATGTTTTCTTCTGTTCTTTTTTTAGATGGCATGGCTGTATCTTCAGTTTAAGTGTTTAGTGGCTCAGCTAGACATTCATTTGCAACAAGGAACCATAGGAAATCATTATAATGGTATGCACAAAATGAAATGAAATTGAATAGAAAACAATGGCTCAGAGAATTTCCATCTTGTTTAGAATTCCACGAAAATAGCAAAAATAATATGGAAGCTTTACTAAAGAAAAAATAAAGACCTAAACCAGACAGACAAATACACCCTATGTACAAAATACGTACATTTTGATAACATTAAATCTACCAGGATTTATCGTTCGATAATTTTAAATCCGATGTGGAGGATTTTATCAGTTGTAAAATCGCTCTCAAGACCGTTTCCGATTTAATGAAGAATGCCATTATAACAGTTTCATTTTAAAAATGTGAATCTTGAAATCACAAAACGTCAGGCAAATGAATTTGGGGATATTATTGTTCGAAATTAAATGTGAGTTAATAAGGAAATACGAAATGGTATAAAAAGTTCTCGAACTAGTTCTGTAGCACACCAACAGAAGGCAGCACGCGGTATCATGTGCACTGAGGGCTAGCAGTGACCTTCATGAGGCAGTGTATCGAGTGACATCGCTGTGCTTACTTCATAAGGTTTGAAAGTTGTGTTTTTGCATGTCATAGTCTGCGATTTTTGTCATGGTCAGAAATTTGGAACAAAGAGCCGACGGGAAATTTTGCGTTAAACTCGAGAAGTCTGCTACAGATACATTGAGCATGTTTCGGGAAGCTTACGGCGATGAGGCAATGCGTCGCACTCAATGATTCAAGTGGCACGGGTGCTTCAAAAGCGAAAGAACGTCCCTAGAAGACTTTGACGATCTGGAAGAATTGCCACAAGCAACCCACCTAGAAATGTATTGTGCATGGATAATTCGTTCCCCCTGGGCCAGATCGTTAATCGAGCGTTCTATTGCGACATGCTGAAGGAGGATATACGACGAAAGCGACAAGGTCTGTGGAGAGCAAAAAATTGGATTCGTCATCGAGCTCTCCTCACTTGTGAGTTTCTCGCTAAAAGCAATATGGTATCGCTTCCGAACCCGCCTTATTCGCCAGATTCAACACCTGCGGACTTCCATCTCTTCCCTAAGATGAAAATGTAGCTCAAAGGTCTTCGCCATTTTAACATCGTTTTCGAGATTCAGAGCAAATCGTAGAAGGTCCTCGACTCACGGAAAACAGGCCGGATTCCAAAAGTGGCAGGAACGCCGGGACCGATGTATTGCTGCGCAAGGTGATTATTTCGAAGAAGATCATGTTTAAACTTAGGTAAATAAGTTATTTCTTTCATTAAACAACTTCTCTGGGAACCTTTAGATGCCACCGCCTGAATAAAACACTGTGCAAAGCAAAATAAAGTAGAATATATAATATACATCTCTATATATGTGTGCGTGCGTGTGTGTGTGTGTGTGTATGCGTGTGTGTGTATGCGTGCGTGTGTGTGTGTGTTTGTGTTTTGCTCTCTGTATATATGGACATTCGTATGTGCGTGTATATATCTATATATGTATATATATGTGTGTGTGTGTGTGTATGTTGATACTACTGGCAAATTTAGACTTTTCTTCCTTACGGCAAAATAACTTATTCCACTTTGTGAACTTATACTATTGTTGACTGTTGTATTCTGTCACCATCCACCTCGGAGTCTACTTGTTTTGTCTACATATATATGTGTTCTCTTCTTAATTGCAGTTTTAGAGTCTATTTTGATCGGATGGCAACTCAGCAAGAATGTAAAAAACAAGTTGAACAAAAAAATACCAACAACACAAAAAGCAAAAAAAAAAAAACGCATAAACTGGAGTTTCTTTCGTCATTTGTGGGATTGTGCATATCGGTGTAAAATCGAAGTATCGATTTACGTGACATTACACTGACAAAACTAAAACTTAACGACTCGATAAGTAGATATCCTCTAAATGGAAAAAAAAAAATTAATGGCAGCGTCGTCCTACACGTATTACTGTATTTAGTTGCTCTCAATTTCTGAATTTAAATTAATTCATATTTTGTTTTCTTAGACACTCACGAAACATGTTAGTGTGTACGGTCGCGCACGTGTGTGTGTGTGTGTGTAGGTGTGCGGATCGCAGAAGGTCCTCGACTCATTTACAGAAAATAGACCGGATTCGAAAAGTGGCAGGAACGTCGGGAGCGATGTATTTTAGTGCAAAGTGATTGTTTCGAAGGAGATGATAAAACTTTGGTAAATAAGGCTTTTTTAAAATTAAATATAACTAGTCCGGAAATATTTTGAAAAGTTTTACTCGATAAGTAAATATATTCTAAATGTGGAGGCGCAATGGCCCAGTGGTTAGGGCAGCGGACTCGCGGTCATAGGATCGCGGTTTCGATTCCCAGACCGGGCGTTGTGAGTGTTTATTGAGCGAAAACACCTAAAGCTCCACGAGGCTCCGACAGGGGATGGTGGTTATCCCTGCTGTACTCTTTCACCACAACTTTCTCTCACTCTTACTTCCTGTTTCTGTTGTACCTGTATTTCAAAGGGCCGGCCTTGTCACTCTCTGTGTCACGCTGAATATCCCCGAGAACTACGTTAAGGGTACACGTGTCTGTGGAGTGCTCAGGGTACACGTATCTGTGGAGGCTGTTCCGTTGATTCGGATCAACCGGAACCCTCGTCGTCGTAACCGACGGAGTACTTCCATCCATCTTCTAAATGAAAAAGAAAAAAAAATTAATGACAGCGCCGGCCTACATGCATTATTTAGTTGCTCTCAATTTCTAAATTTACATTCAGAATTTGTTTTCACAAAAACACACAAAACATGTTAGTGTATACGCACGCGCGTGTCTGTAGGTGTGTTTCTTTAGCTTAATGGTTAGAGTTTTGAACTCATACTCGTGAGGCTGTACTTTCGATTCAAGGACCGAGCGAAGCATCGTGTTCTTGAGCAAAACACTTCTTTTCACGTTGCTCCAGTCCCCTCAGCTGGCAAAAAAGAGTAATCTTACGACGGACCGGCGTCCATAGGTTCATTAAGGTGGGGAACCGGCTTTATGAAATTATAGCTCGGGAAGGACCTTTGATACTTTCGATAGTTTTAAGGAGCTCGCTTCGAGAGTTGCATTTCCTCTCGTTCGGTAAAATGTCTTTATTATGGTAGTTTTGACTTTAAGAGTCCCTCGTAGCGTGAGGCATTTATGTATAGTAATGCCCTTAATATAAATAAATGTATTTAAAGGGAATAATTAATAGTTTTTCCCTTATGAGGCTTCTCACGCTGACTACTTGATAATTTCTTTTGAAGATTTTATCCTATCTTTAAATTGTAAATTTAATCGGAATATATTCAGTGCTGAATTTATTCTGAATAAACACGTGTACCGAGATGCAATTCGAAAAGCACGCCTCTTACATAGATATATAAGAGTGAACAATTCTATGTACTATACTGGATACATTTGGTGTTCGTCAGGTATGTTGATTCTTTTGTTCATTTTTGTGTATCCTGATTATGCCTGCACTGACGATTAAAAAGTGCATTTTGTGCACTATTTGTGAAATCATATGAACTGCAGCTGAATCTGTTTCTAAGGAGCTCGCTGACTACTTGATAAATTTTTATAAAGATTTTATCCTATTTTAAAATTGTATTATATATATGTATATATATACATGTGCATGCCGTTAGACACACACATACACATATATGTATATATATATATTATATATATATATATATATATATATATATATATATATATAGATTCAGAAAAAATATATCTTCAAAATTTTCAATATGCTAGGCTACTGGTTTTAAATTGATATTAATCAAATTAATATTCAATTTTTTCACCCTTATTATTTAAATTTATATATATATATATATATATATATATGTGTGTGTGTGTGTGTGTGTGTGTGTGTGGTGTGTGTGTGTGTGTGTGTGCGTGTGTGTGTGTGTGTGTGTGTATTGTAATAAAGGGTATAAATCATTAATAATTTTACCTGGTGGACAGCGCGGAAATAAAAAGCCTCATAGGTAAATTTTACAAAATATTTTATGATTATATACGTAATTATAACAAGCCAATCCCTTGTTATAATTATGTATATAATTATAAAATATTTTATATATATATATATATATATATATATATATATATATATATATATATATATGTCGTTGTGTGTATCTACATATATGCACTGTTCTCTGGATCTCGTCACCATTATTCATCATGATCATTGATCATCATCATTAAACAATGATGTTGATCATAATGATCATATGTTAACAAAACCAGAAACTACCATTAATTACATCGCTATAAAGCGCAATTCCGAACTCAAATCTACTAAATTCATCCTTAATATTTATTTATTTAGAGATTCTTAATATTCTTACTCGTTACAGTCATCAGGCTGCAGCCATGCTGGGGCACCGCCTTGAAAATTTTTCTTTGAAGCCTGGTACTTATTCTATCGATATCTCTTACCGAAACGCTAAGTTAAGGAAACGTAAACACACCAACACCGTTTGTCGAGCGGTGGTTTGGGATAAACACATACACATAAATATAAGTTTAGAGAGTTTGCAGAGAAGCACTCAACCAAAGCCTGAATTCCTCAGATGTAGAAAATACAAGTTTCACGACGATCTCCCCTAAAATGGGTTTGGCGAAGAATAAATAATCCAGATGATAAAAAGAAGGCAATGAAAATTCTTTAGCCCATTTTTAATGAATCGTTATAAATGTTTCTTTACTAACTGTATTTGCAACGTCAGTTTATGTAAAAATTCGAAGTGAAAATTTAGGTAATGTCTAAAACTGCAATCATAACGTAAATTTTCACTTCGAAATTTTCGTACAGAAACAATTGTAACGATTCATGGTAAGTAGCTAGCTTACCAACCACATGGTTCCGGGTTCAGTCCCTCTGCGTGGTACCTTGGGCAAGTGTCTTCTACTATAGCCTTGGGCCGACCAAAGACTTGTGAGTGGATTTGGTAGACGGAAGCTGAACGAAGCCCGTCGTATATATGTATATATATATATATATAGTTAATCCAAACAAGAAAGCACAAAAAAACACAACAACGCGAGGACGTGGAACAAATATAGTATTATTGGACGCTCAGGAAAGAAGGAAAGAAGGAGGGTTTAAAGTTTCGAGCGGAGCTCTTCGTCAGAAACATAGGAGAAGGAAAGATCCAGAGAAGGGAAGACAGAGGAAAAAAAAATCGCCAACGGTACACACGCCATATATATATATATATATATATATATATATATATATATATATATACATATATATATATATATATGTGTGTGTGTGGTTGATCATTCGGTACTAGTTACATAGCTGTCACTTATAAACCCACGTGGGTTTATTTACATTTCTGAAGAAAAAAGAAACACTTCCCCCCAACACTAACCCTAACCCTAACCCTAAACTCACATATATAAAAACAATTTACGGAAAGTGACGATCTTCTTCAAATGTAAACGTGATGTATACGGTACTCATATCGAAAGAATGCCTCTGTGTGTGTGTGTGTGTGTATGTTTGTGTGCCTGTGTTTGTCCCCCCACCATCGCTCGACAACCAATGCTGGTGTGTTTACGTCCCCGTAACTTTGCGGTTTGGCAAAAAAAGATCGATAGAATAAGTACTAGGCTTACAAAGAATAAGTCCTGGGGTCGACTTGCTCAACTAAAGGCGGTGCTCCAGCATGGCCGCAGTCAAATATGGCTGAAACAAAAAAAAAGAGTAAAATAGTAGATGCTTTAAGGAATTTTTGTCTTCCTCTTATCATTTGGATTATTTCCTCTTCGCCACCCCCTCCCATATATAGTCGTGGCTATGTGGTAAGAAGCTTGCTTCCCAACCACACGGATTCGGCTGCGCCGTACCTTGGGCAAGTGTCTTCTACTATAGCTTCGGGCCGACTAAAACCTTGTGATTGGATTTAGTAGATGGAAGCTGAAGGAAGTCCGTCGCATGTATGCATGTATGTATGCATGTATGTATGTATGTATGTATGTATGTATGTATGTATGCATAAGTTTTAGTTGCCAATTCTGTACAAGACATTGTAGATCTTTAGCTGGGCTAAAAAGTCACATTCGATCACAGCACCAGTAACAGTTAAGCTTCGTGCAATGGCCATACGCGATAACGAGAGGGCAGCCATAATGTATGTATGTATTTATGTATGTATGTAAGTATGTATGAAATTCTGTGTGTGAGTGTGTGTGTGTGTGTGTGAGTGAGTGTGTGTGTGTGAGTGTGTGTGGTGTGTGTGTGTGTGTGTGCGTGTGTGTGTGTGTGTGTGATCCATGAAAGACAGCCGACTTTTAATTTTTTTTGCAGCTAAATTGAAATAAATGTCAGAAAAAGAAATACAAATGAGAAAAGACAAATAAAGGAGAAAAACATGACGAAGGATAAAGTAAAAAGAGAGACATATGTATTTATACAATTATGTGCGCATGTATATAATACTGTATTACATATATATTTACGAAGATATACATATACATATATATATATATATAGTTGTGTATTTGAGTGTGTATATATATATATACATGTATATATACACATATAGGTACATATATATCTATATATATACACACATATGCACACATACACATGCATACATTCATACATACATACACACATACATACATACATTCATATATACATACTTACATACATACATTCATACTTTCATTCATTCATAGTCATACATACATAGCTTATGTGTATATATATATATATATATATATATATATATATATATATATATATATATATATATATGTATATATATATATATATATATATATAATATATATATATATATATATATATATATATATACGTACATATATATGCATATGTACATAACCTCAGACACACACACAGTCAAATATGTCTTCCTCTTTCTTTCACCACCTCTCCTTTCGTCTCTTGTTTTGTTCCTCAGTACTGTTATCTTTACTTTCTTGATAATGTTGCTTCATCATTTTATTGAAGTTTCAATTTATCGGATTCTCTTTTCGACTTATCACTGTTCTCTACGACCCATTCAGGAAATGGAGTGTTTGTGGAAAGAGGTTGAACTGTTTGTCTTTTACAACCCACACGCTGATCCATGAATACGCCATAATCAGCTGAAGTAAACTGAAGATAGTATTCGACCGAATGAAATTGCAAAACAACAATGAAAGACGTCATTGAGAAAGAAAAGAACAACGAAAAAGACGAATAAAATAAGAAAAGAATTGAGAGAAATGAACACATATTCACCCATCCACATTACACACACACACACACACACACACACACACACACACATGTATGTATATCAAGGTAAAATCGTGGCACAACAACGAAACAAAACATTGAATATACGACAAACTGTAGCATGCTGTACTTTTACGCTACGAGGAAGAAGTAAGTTCTCAACATTTCGGACAAAAGAGAAAAGGATAGAGAAGAAAAGAAGATACTTTGTGAGGCACTGAGTAATGCAGATGGTGATACAATGTGCATGCCTATGTTTTTTGCTTGTTTGTGCGTGTGTTTAGCGTGGTTGGTTGCCTGTGTGCAAATACGTGACTGCGGATGTTTATGTGGATGTATGAATGAAAGCTTTTGACTAGGTAGATATATGTGCATATGTGCACAGAACCTCAAACACGCACACACCATTACGAAGG
>NC_043005.1:23937671-23952671 GCF_006345805.1 Octopus sinensis
CGCATATATATATATATGTAAATGTTTGTGCGTCTGTGTCTGTCGTCCACCATCTCTTGGCAACGGTTGATGGTGTGTTTACGTCACCGTCACCTAGCTGTTCGGCAAAAAGAGTCCGATAGAATAAGTACTAGGCTTACAAAGAATAAGTTCTGGGTTTTAACTAAAGGCGGTGCTCCAGCATAGCCACAGTCAAATGACTGAAACAAGTAAAAGAATAAAAGAATAAAAGAATATATATATATATATTATATATATATATATATAATATATATATAATATATGTATATATATATATATATATATATATATGCATTTGTATACATCATCATCATCATCATCACTACCGTTATTAGTTAATCAACGAGGGTGTTTTCCTGACTGGCATGGGTTTGACCGGAGCTGGTAAGCCGGAAAGCCTGTTCCAGGCCCCGGTCGTCTGTTTTGGTTTGGTTTCTACGGTTGGATCTCCTTCTGGAAGTCAACCATTTTACAGAGTTTTTTGAGTCTCTTTTACGTGTCACTGGCACGGGTACACGTTTAAGTGTCACCGGCACGGGTGCCTTTTTTTTTGTGTCACCAGCACTGGCCGCGACTACGATTTCGCTTAGTTTGACATGTCTTCTCAAGCACAGAAAATCACCAAAAGTCTCGGTCACTTGCCATCACTTCCGTGAGGCTTAACAACCGAAGATCATATTTAACCACCTCGACCCACATCTTCCTGGGTCTATTCAAGGCTATAGTAGAAGACACTTGTCCAAGGTACTCTGCAGTGGGACTGAACCCGGAACCATGTGGTTGGTAAGCAAGCTACTTACCACACAGTCACATTTTGTTTTTCATTTAACCCACTAATATATTTAACGCTTAATCAACAAGTGTCGTCAATGAGATGGTATAATATGGATGTAAATAGTAGCTTAAGGCGATATAGACACACATCGAAATTTAAATTTGATGTGATTATCATTTTTTGTTTTTCTTAAATTGAATAATAGAGAATAAATGTGAAATTAATAGACACCAATATTTTTATGGAATTTATTAGGGTAATGGTAGGAATAGGCTACGTTTCGAAACGAGTTTTATATATTTATCTATTATAAATTTTCTTCAGAAATTGTTTTCATTCAAAATCATTATTTTTTAAATATTCATAGAAATAAATTCCATCAATATAAAATAATTTCAAACAATAAATATTTAAAATTTCGTTATTTGATAACTTTTACACATTTTATTTTCATTAAGTTTTTTTTAATATTTTTTAAAATTACCTGCTTCTACTATTAATCATTTATTACGAACTGAAGCACTTATTTCACTAATAATATATGGAGGTGGGGTCACATAAGGTTAAAGATTCTAAGAAGGTTCCCTGAACGTATTAGAAATATAAGTACACATCGACAGTCACTAAATTGTGTGATTACATGAAATTAATTTTAGCTTGGTAAGCCTCAGCACATACGCTATTTCTAATATATAGGAAGAGGAGTTCCAGCTTATCTCCAAATGACCGGACCGGTGTCTGCCACCGAGGAGAAAATATCATGCCGAAACACCGTGTCTGGTAGTCCACTCAATTAGATGTGTATGCAGAGCAAATTTTTTTCCGAAACAAAATACCACATCAAAATTATTTCTAATTCTTGTTTAGAAGGATCTGTCCAAAATTAAAAGTACAATCATCGTTGTTTGAATAAGCATATATATGAATATGGCCTACTCTTACCTAGCCAATGAGGTGACATCGCTCGAAAACTAAAACAATTCGAGAAAGTGCATGTCGAGCAGAGGTGTACAACATCCGATAGTCTAGACGATGAAAACATCCAGTGACATATATATTTACACACACACTATATATATATATATATATATATATATATATACATTGTATATACACAGACATATATATGTTTATATACACATATACAAATACATATGTTGGTGTTTGTGTTAAGAAGTTCCCAGGGAGACGACTGCGCTGGTATGGTCATGGGATTCGTATGGATGAAGACAGTTGCGAAAAAGATCTCTAAATGTGGTGGATACTGAGGGAGAGATAGACCCAGGAAGATGTGGGTCGAGGTGGTTAATATGATCTTCGGTCGTTAAGCCCCACGGAAGTGATGGCAAGTGACCGAGACTTTTGGTGACTCGGTCACTTGCCATCACTTCCGTGGGGCTTAACGACCGAAGATCATATTTAACCACCTCGACCCACATCTTCCTGGGTCTATCTCTCCCTCAGTATCCACCACATTTAGAGATCTTTTTACGCAACTGTCTTCATCCATACGAATCCCATGACCATACCAGCGCAGTCGTCTCCCTGGGAACTTCTTAACACAAAACACCAACATATGTATTTGTATATGTGTATATAAACATATATATGTCTGTGTATATACAATGTATATATATATATATATATATATATATATATATGTGTGTGTGTGTAAATATATATGTCACTGGATGTTTTCATCGTCTAGACTATCGGATGTTGTACACCTCTGCTCGACATGCACTTTCTCGAATTGTTTTAGTTTTCGAGCGATGTCACCTCATTGGCTAGGTAAGAGTAGGCCATATTCATATATATGCTTATTCAAACAACGATGATTGTACTTTTAATTTTGGACAGATCCTTCTAAACAAGAATTAGAAATAATTTTGATGTGGTATTTTGTTTCGGAAAAAAATTTGCTCTGCATACACATCTAAATTGAGTGGACTACCAGACACGGTGTTTCGGCATGATATTTTCTCCTCGGTGGCAGACACCGGTCCGGTCATTTGGAGATAAGCTGGAACTCCTCTTCCTATATATTAGAAATAGCGTATGTGCTGAGGCTTACCAAGCTAAAATTAATTTCATGTAATCACACAATTTAGTGACTGTCGATGTGTACTTATATTTCTAATACGTTCCCAGGGAACCTTCTTAGAATCTTTAACCTTTATGTGACCCCACCTCCATATATTATTAGTGAAATAAGTGCTTCAGTTCGTAATAAATGATTAATAGTAGAAGCAGGTAAATTTTAAAAAATATTAAAAAAAACTTTAATGAAAATAAAATGTGTAAAAGTTATCAAATAACGAAATTTTAAATATTTATTGTTTGAAATTATTTTATATTGATGGAATTTATTTCTATGAATATTTAAAAAATAGTGATTTTGAATGAAAACAATTTCTGAAGAAAATTTATAATAGATAAATATATAAAACTCGTTTCGAAACGTAGCCTATTTCCTACCATTACCCTAATAAATTCCATAAAAATATTGGTGTCTATTAATTTCACATTTATTCTCTATTATTCAATTTAAGAAAAACAAAAAATGATAACCACATCAAATTTAAATTTCGATGTGTTGTCTATATCGCCTTAAGCTACTATTTACATCCATATTATACCATCTCATTGACGACACTTGTTGATTAAGCGTTAAAATATATTAGTGGGTTAAATGAAAAACAAAATGTGACTGTGTGGTAAGTAGCTTGCTTACCAACCACATGGTTCCGGGTTCAGTCCCACTGCGGAGCACCTTGGACAAGTGTCTTCTACTATAGCCTTGGGCCGACCAAAACCTTGTGAGTGGATTTGGTAGACGGAAACTGAAAGAAGCCCGTCGTATATATGTATGTGTATATATATATATATATGTGTGTGTGTGTGTGTGTGTGTGTATGTTTGTGTATCTGTGTTTGTCCCCCAACATCGCTTGACAACTGATGCTGGTGTGTTTACGTTCCCGTAACTTAGCGGTTAGGCAAAAGAGCCCGATAGAATAAGTACTAGGCTTACAAAGAATAAGTCCTGGGGTCGATTTGCTCGACTAAAGGCGGTGCTCCAGTATGGCCACAGTCAAATGACAAACAAGTAAGAGAATAACAGAGTATATTACCTTTTTATTGTATTTATTCAATATAATCCTTCTGACTGATGCAGTTTCTCAAACATTTCAATATCAGAGTTGTTAGACACTTTTAAAACTTGACTCAACCAAGTAAGAAGTTAAGAAGGTAATGAAATATAATTTTACTTTCTGAAATGGTAATGGTAATTTCACTCCTTATCGAGCCATAATTAAATTTAGCTTGAACACTTTGATTATTCTGCAACTCATTATGACTTCCTCTTAGTCTGATATCAACATCAGCTTGTCTCAAATGAGCCTACCACCCAACTTGTATTGTTCATTGCCAGGAAATAGTTAAACTTCATCTCCATATCTTATGCAATTTCTTCAAGTTCTCGATTTTCACTGAACTATCACCCGCTTCTACCGCTTCCACAATAGTTGCAAAGTGAAAAATACATTAATTTCTTATGCTTAATATTTATCCTAAATAGATTAGTTTTCAAAGAAAGCACTTGTAGACACTTTGTTAATTAAAAGATTCATACTTTTACATTGTAGCTGTTTGTACAGAAAATTTAGTTTCTCAGACATAACCAAAAGGTAGAATATGTCACCTTTGGCAACTAGGATTTATTCTCATTGTTTCTTAACATTTAGAAACATTGTGACACTATACCGAAGTTCAACGTAGTGACGTGGACATTTAACCTTCGAGATGTATGGATGTACGAATATCAAAGCAGTAATATAATATTTAATTCATACAAGACTTTCTAATGCTAACTTGATACCGTATTCATCAAGGAAAAATTATTATCGAAGTGTCAAATGGATTCTTTCTTTTCTGTCATGGTGAAATTAGAAAATACATTGTGTATGTGTGTGTGTGTGTGTCTTTTTGAGTAAATTTGAAGAGTTAGGGGACAGTGACAATGTTTTGCGATCTCATTCGTGCAAAAACCAGGTAACCGATCCTATGAGACACTAATATTCATAATAATGAGGGTGGTGATGACATGTTTCCACCGCAAATTTGCGTTCTATGGAGGGAAGAAATGAGCAAGTCAGCAGCTATTGTCGTTCTTTTCATTTGATTCTACCTTAACTCTTTTTTCTTTTAAAACGTTGTCTAATCAGCAGATGTGTTGACGATTGCAACTGTCGCCTTTTCTCAAAATCAAACCAAAGAAAGGAATCACGAGTTTTGGTTCGGAGCAAAATAGTCGTTTCCTGGCAACAATAAGTATTTATACATATTTATCCAATGTAATGTTTCCTAAGATCTTTAAATCTGTTGCACATTTTATCATGTAGATGAATGTCGGAGCAGTTCAGCCCTTTTGTGATAATTATGTCTCATAATTACAGGAACTAGAGTGATTCATATTCAAAACATGTATCTAATGTGGCCATCGTTATTCAAAATGATTTAGAGGATATTTGGCTGTTATTTCTAACGCGTTGATAAACTGCAGAGAGATTGCTATTGTTGGTGCAGTTGTTATTTAGTGCTAAGGTATGTCTGATCAAATCGGCCTAAAACTAATGTGACGTAGATTCGTCTTTTCGTTCCAGATTTTCAACCAGAATGATTCAAGATCTTCTTGAGAGGGGGTTTTCTTAATGGTAATAGTTTCCTTCCTCATCTTTCTATATACTGTCAGTGGCTTAGAAGCAAACTTGTGATTTATACAGACTTGTTCAAAAATTCGTTGGCGGTAGCCCTGAGTTCGTGTTTTAGAGTATTTAATCTCACCTCAACAACTTGTTGTGAAGAGTCACCATATAATTTTGTTAATTTGTTTACAAGATGAGACCGATGAGGTATAAGCTCATTGTTCCTCTTACACTTTGTTATCATTGTTAGCCATCCAGTATGGCGGCGTAGATTGTTGATGTTTTCTTCACGTTTTGTCTTCCATCTAGGGTGTTTCGGTTCAGTATTTTCATTACCATATATAATGCAGAAATCTCCTAGGTGTTCTTTAAGAGTTACAACAGCTGTGTATATGAGGGTATTAATACTCCTCTAATTAACATCCTATTATTCAATGCATTTTCTAGCGACATCGTTGATAACTTTCAACATTAGAGTTGCTGGAGATTTTCTTAATCTTGTTAAGAATGATCTCTTACTTAACGGTAGTTTTGAAAAAGTAGAAAAGTTTTATATGAACTGTGGTTCCAGGATATTTCTCAGTTGAATATATTCTACAGTTGTCTCTGTTGATTCGGCTGCATTTGGTGAGAGACGAGTATTTGGTGATGACGACAGTTTGTTTACATTATTTTCGATCTCTCTTTTGGCAGGTTTTGGCCAGTTCTCTGTGTTTCGGGAAGATCGATTTGCATAACGAGAAGAAGTCAGTTTTCTCTTTAAAAAAGATGCTTGTTGTCGAAGTTATTTTGTAGTCAAGGTGCCTAAGTTGGGGTAAGATTAATTCCAGTATTTGTGTTTAGCTGCTTCATATATCCGGCAGATGGGTCTTCACGGGACTTTTCATAGCACTGAAGTAGTTCTTGGTTTAGGTGTGGAGGTCAAGTAAGATGAGAATAGTACTTACATCTTAAATAGCTTACTAGTACTGTAGTGATGTTTTCGTTGGTGGTGTTGATATTAAATCCAGCTATGATCGTGTTAGTGAAATTCCATGTGGTATAAGGTATGTTTTTAAAATCTGGTCTGAATAATGCTACGTTGATAGGTAAAAAGTATTTCTCTTATATATGATGGGAGAAATAAACCAGTTACTGATTTAGGCTGGAGGAGGCAGCATAAATATAGAAGAGAGAATGTTGAAAAATGTATTTTTAACGGTCATCTACGCCTGCACGTTTGATGTTGACGGCGCCAACTTGTATGTATGTATGTATGTATGTATGTATGTATGTATGTATGTATGTATGTATGTATGTATGTACGGATGTATGCATGCATGTATGTGTGTGTAAGTATGAATGTGTGTATGCGTTTGTATGTGTATGTATGCATATATTTATGTTTGAGTAATCTTCTTTTTCCAGAATACCTCTAAATCTTCATGAGAGAGCGCATTTTCGACATTTATCGATTGAGGTCTTATATCTATGTAAGCAGCTGATTAATTTGGAACTTATAGTGGAAAAGGATTCACCATTCAATAGAGGAAGATCGCCGTGTAACAGCGATATGGTATTCCCGCCAGGGACAAATTCTACAGTTAGACCAGGGACTCGAACGCTCACTATTATGGTAGAAGCTCTGTAGTTCCTGACCAAGAAGAACTTTCCTTCCCCCTGTGTATTGCTGCTAACCTCTTGCCAACACCATAGACGGAACTGTTTCACAGACGTAGGCTCATTCAATCATTGCCAGCCAACCAGGCAGGGCGAACAGGCAATGTGGTGAAGCGCCAGTAATCCTGAGATACCTGTTGATGATACGGAAAGGTTTTCAACGTTAGAAGATCTTGCAATACATCTCACTAACTCCTTCAGGTTTTGCGTGGGGCAAAGCGTCTCCGAAGTGTATCTAACTTGACATGTTAATTATTTGTATTTCACTTACTTTAATCTGATGCCAGAGTTTTCACTGACAGATTTCTAGCTCCTATTAGAGGGAGACTGATTAATATATAAGTATATATAAAAGTACATATATATATATGCATGCATATATGTATGCATAAAACCATACATGCACATACATAGATGTGAGTACACACACACATGGCTACAGGCATGGATGTCATTGTATAAGTGGATCATAGTACATGCTAAATTTTTTGAACGCTTTACATATTTTAACTGTCTTTTGATGGTTTGTAACATTAATCTCTTCATTAAGCGCGTTCTTTCCGTGAAGCCTAGCTTCTCAAGATTGGTGCTGCGCCACTTAGTCACGTACGAGTGTGCACCAATAATTATTGGCATAAATCTAAATCTAGAGTTCGTATGTATGTGCATATGTATGTATGTATGTATTCACACCCGCCCCCATATATATACACATACATATGCTTACATTATATATATGTATGTATGTATGTATGATGTATGTATGTATGTATGTATGCATGTATGTATATATATATATATATATATATATATTATATATATATATATATATATATATATATATTATATATATATATATATATATATATACATGTACATACATACAAACATATATGTGTGTGTGGCCATAATACCATACACACGTATGAATACATATGTATATAAATAGGTATATATACGCATATTCATACGCACACATATATTTACGCCAAAATAAGAGTCTAGGGTAATATAGTGAAATCTAAAACTTCACAACCTGCACTTCTGACCGATAATCAACCAATGAACGGTGAGAACCAAAAGTATTTATTCTTGCGCGGAAAAAAAGCAAAAGAGAAAAAAAGCATAGGCATAGAGTGAAAAATTATAAAAAATATATAAGGGCGAATACTTTTATTTATGTACTGCAACTTTCATTTCTTTACGCTGAGTTTTTTTTTATATGATTTTAAGTTTGCACATAATATCTAAAAAAATTGACTCCATATATATTTCTGTTCGCTGGAATATCTGATGCCTTAAAATATTCTTTCTAAACCAGTCTCATTTTTAGGCGTTATCTGTCATCTCGGTATAAACCATACAGTAAATTATCATATTTGGTAATCTCATAAATAATACCTTTTTTATACTTTTTTTTTATTTTGCAGAATTAAGATTAACAAAGTTCTTTTTTTTTTTTTATCTAAAATATACTCTCCTTCATTTTCTACAATGCCCTTCCATCTATCTGGCAGAGTTGCAAAGCCCCTCTTCTAAAGTTCACTTGTCTGTGACGTAAAATACTCTTCCAGTACTGTTCTGATATTGTCTATAGCCTTCGTATTTTCCCATCCAAATGGTTTTGAAGACTACAGAATAAACGATAATCAGATGGGGCGATGTCCAGCGAATATGGTTGGTGGGGCATCGCTTTCCATTCAAACTGCTCCAGCCTTTGGCATGTCATCCTCTCTGTATGTGGTCAGGCATTATCCTGATAGAAGAACACCTTTTGCCTTGAAAACAAAGATGGTTGTTTTTCTTCTAGCGCTGACTTAAGCTGCTCAAGCTGGTTGCTGTAGATCTTTGTTATCGTTTGGTTTGGGTTTAAAAGTTGAAAGTGGATTAAACCTTTCATATTCCACCAAACAGATAACAACACCTTATGTGGGTGAAGACCTTCTTTAACCTGGAGTGCCGGTGTTATTCCTTTCCCTACCCACTGTCTCGTCGTTTGAAATTTTTATAGGGAACCCATTTCTCGTCACCAGTCACTATTCTGTTGAAAAAAGGGTACTTTTTCTTGAGACGTGACAGCAAAGAAGAGCACACATACATTCTCTGACCGTGAATGGACTCTAGGAAAGTTTGAGGAATCTATTGACTTTGTGAGGAATCCATTGACCTTGTGAGGAATTCATTGACATTTCTGGAACCACCGTTGATACTGGCTTACGCTTATTGTCCGATCGCCACATACTGCATTGATATTCCTCGTACTTCCCGTTGCATTGTTACCCTTGTTGAACTCATAAAACAAAATATGCCGATGTGCTCCTTTGCCACTTCCATTATAACCTTGAAAAAATAACTGTTAAAATCGAACTACACTCTTCAAAACTTGTACCAAGAATAAGTATAAGGTACCTGCTTTTATATCAAGTTGATGCAGGTAGTTTATCCCGTTTCTCTCCGACTTTTAGTTCATGCAATTAAAAATAAAACTCGTTATTTATGGGATGAACCAGTACTTGCTGTGTAACATGTAAAATGTAAAAACAAGTAAGCACATATTCTGAAGAATGTCGGGTTCCCAGAGTTGGTGGAGGGAATTAATATCATTTATTTTTACTCATAGTTTATTATCTGAAGAAAGCAATGATTTTGGTGCCTGCGTTAATATTTTGACGTCAGACCATTAATAGAAGTGTAATTGTTGTCGAAAGCTAAGGTTTTTTTTTTTTTTTAGCAAAGTCTTAGTTAATGAGGCAGAGATTAACGATATCAATCTTGGTGGATGAATATAAATACTTGCTATCAATAATCTGGAACCAAATGACAGCATTAAAAACAACTATACTGTTATTCCATTATTATGGATTAGTTAACGATCAAAGTAGCTAGTTCTAAAACCTGTAATCGAGATATAAGTAGTAACAATACTACACGGTAACATTTTTTGCCACTATAACATGGTTGTTTTACTACAATTTAACCCCAGGAAAACGTCCTTTCCAGCTGGTTAATGACACATAACCTGTGTCCGATATATTGTGAGTAAGGGCGCGAATCACTCCCTTCCAACTTGGTATGACCAGTAGACCATGGTTCCTGGGTGGGTACCTGTCATCGGTAGTGGATATCTACCCGATAGACATGGCAGTCAATCGTCACTACGCAAAATATATAAACAGCTGTTTAAATTAGTTGTTTGTTTAATAATAGCGACAATATTGTCTAAAATACAAATACATTTCAGAAATTTAAAAATTTTTCAGGAGGGACATCTATCTTAGATTATTGTATTGGTTTGTCCGGAAAGTTCGTGCCGATTTTTAAAGGAAAGAAGACGTCAATAAATACTTGCCATTAAATTTTTAATCAACCTAATATGAACCATTTTGTTGCACAATGCGTCTCCATCTTTCCTTTAACTTGAAAATACCCTCTTCCCAGGTGGTTTTACGGCAAAGAATTCATCAAGGTATGTTTTTACGTCAATAAAGGAATTGAAATTGTTACCATTAAGACTATTCTCCAGAGACCTGAACAAGTGGAAATCCGAAGGAGCAATATCTGGTGAATATGGAGGGTGGGGTAACACATCCCAGCCAAACTGCAGCAATTTTTATCTGGTTCCCAAAGAAACGTGCGGTCTTGCATTATCATGTTGGAAAACAACACCCTGGCTAATTCTGTTGGCTAATTCTGGACGCTTCTCTTGAATTGCTGCTTTTAACTCGTCCAGTTGTGTGCAGTATTTCTCAGAATTAATTGTCTGGTTACTTGGGAGAAGCTCATAGTACAGAATTCTTTTCCAATCCCACTAGACACAAAGCAAGACTTTTTTTTAGTGTGAAGACCCGCTTTTGGGTTGGCTAAGGGTGGCTCATGCCGCTTACTCCAGGGTCGCTTTCTCTGAACATTTCGGTAGATAATCCATTTCTCATTACCTGTCACAAGTTGCTTTAAAAAAGGCGCGTTTTCATTCCGTTTATAAAGCGAATCACAGATGGAGATGCGATCCAAAAGGTTTTTCTCATTCAACTCATGTGGTACCCAAACATCGTTGCGATATATGTACCCAGGTGCTCATGAACGACGGATTTTGATAGGTTGAGGCTTTCTGCCAATTCTCGAGTTGTGCAATGTGGGTTATTCTCAATTAATGACTTGATTTGGTCTTCATCTGTAGTGGATGGTCTGCCTGATCGCTCTTTATCAGGCTACAATCTCCAGCTCGGAACCTTGCCAACCATTTCCGTACATTTCTTTCTGATAAAGAAACATCACTGTAAACTGAGCATATTTCTTTGGTTGCTTGTAAGGCATTTTCCCTTTACGGAAAAGAAAAGCATCAAGTGTCGAAAATGAACTTTGTTATCTACCATTTTAAAGGGTTACAGAATTAATACAGGTTATAGGAACATAAACCTTCTTCCACGAAAAGATAGCTTAAACTGTGCTCTAAATGGAGGTGTAGTCAAATCCTATTTTATGTACTCAACCATGTTCTAAAATAAGTTGAAAGGTAAGTTGCTTTAAATCGGCACGAACTTTCCGGACAACCCAATAATTTTAATATCTCATAACTATACATCCAATAAGCTGACATGCCAACTTTTTAAATTTTAAATTTAAGGAGACAGTTGTAACAACACTTTGAACACACTCTACTAAACACGAAGCCCGTCGTATATCTATCTATCTATCTATCTATCTATCTATCTATCTATCTATCTATCTATCTATCTATCTATCTATCTATCTATCTATCTATCTATCTATCTATCTATCTATCTATCTATCTATCTATCTATCTATCTGCTCAATACTGCAGACTTGCTTGTCAGTTGTTTGACCGTAACCAGTTGAGCATGTCCCTTAGTGGCTGACGATATGTGCATCTCTGATCACGAGCAGAAGTAGTTGGGGAGCATCATAGCCATGTGTTGAGAGGGATTTTTGGGGTTTGAATAATTCACCTCTGGAAACATGGGTGTTTCGTTCCACATCCTTAAACAATTCTTATTCAGGGACCTTTTTGAACAGGATGGGTTACTCGACCAGAAGAAAATTCTAACTGAGCCCCCACCTGCAAGGTCATGTGCTGTTTATCTTGATATTTGATCACCATGTTGCGCACATATGGCATGCACTGCTCTCTCATTCAATAATAATAATAATAATAATAATAATAATAATAATAATAATAGATAGAGCTGCACAATATATTCACTGGGTAATTTGCAAAAACCTGGATTTGCCCCATGAAAAAAACTGGTGGGAACACAATCCACCTTCAGTGCTTGAAAATGACCACATCTCACTCCTCTGGAACTTCACCATTCAAACCGACAGAAAGATAGATGCAAATAGGCCAGACATCATATTGAAAGACTTCAGACAAAGAACATGCCTCCTCATTGATATGGCTGTCCCAATCGATATAAACGTATCTGTCAAGACCTACCAAAAACTGAGCAAATATAAAGATCTTGAAATAGAAATCAGCAAAATGTGGAACCTGAAGACTAAAACAATACCTGTTGTCATAGGTGCCCTGGGAATGATAGCGAAAGGGGCTGATTGCTACCTAACTCAGATACCAGGAAACCCCAAAATGGCAGAAATTCAAAAGATAGTGCTCATGGGAACTGCTCATATCCTACGCAAAATACTCTCTATGTAATCCCAAGGTTTAAAACAATATTTAAAAAAAAAATTTATTTATTAGACATTCACTAGTACAACACCAAAAACACCCCGAAATATATGGCACACTAGGCATAACAACAACGTGAACTTCCAACCTGTTGTCTCTTGAGGTCTCTGGGTGAGACTTGGAGCCAACTTGTACAGATATAAAGCAAAAGTCAAACATAGAATAATAATAATAATAATAATAATAAAATATTTTATTTTTTTCATTGTCACTCATATGAGGTAGCGATTATCAGGTTGCGCAATTACCAGTGTTTTTATTGTGACACAAATACTAGATTATCATTATTAGCCTATAAGGAGACTCCACCCGTTTCCTTTCATTATTATCATCACTGATATCACTGGTATTATTGTTTTTATGCGTAGTATTAGCAGTGGTTGCACCAACAGCAACAGTAGCAGGGGTGGGATAGTGTTAAGGGTGGTAGTTGGGCCTCAGATTCCTGTGTTATCATAATAGTAGTAGTTGTAGTATTATTGTAATATTAGTAATATTTAGCATCAGCAACTGCAGCATATTATCATTATTTTTAATTTTTTTCATTATCACCATCACCACCACTACCATTGTAGTTGGGCATCAGATTGGTGAATAGATCATATTCTTCAGGCCTATAAATAGATTCGGCAGATGGTAGAGAAGTCAGTCATAGAGACAAAAGGATCTTCGTACCCCTTCGGTTCAGCTGAGGTCAAATGTGTTTACTACTACCAGTGGCCGCTGACAGCGCTGCCTTGGAAAGGACCAAATTTGTAGAGTAAATTGTATTAAACACACACACACACACACACACACACAGAGTTCTACACATATGTACATATACATAAATAAAACGAATCCCGATTCTCCATCCCATGTAAGCACAAGAATCAAACAATGGATTGAAAAAACTGAATAGTGATATAAATATCAACACAATTATTTCTTTTTCCTCTTTTTCTTCTTTCTTCTCTTCTCCAACCACACTCCTTCCAGATTCACAGGCACCCGCACACACACGCACGCACACACACACACACACACACACAGACACACACACACACACACACACACACACACACACACAACTTCACAAAACAATAATAAAAAGAAATCCAGACAATTCTGTTTTGAAATGGCCAATTTCTAAAAACCAAAAATCATTTACAGTTGCAAAAATATAAACAAAAGTGGCATTCTTGACCATTGCTAACAACTTGACCATTCCTCCTTAGTACCTCTTTCAGATACAAAAACACAAACACACACACACGCGCACATAAACACACACACGCACACTCTCTCACAAGACAATGATAAAAAGGAAATACCATTTATGGTCTTCTTTCTCTCCCTTTTCTTCCTTTCCTTCTTTTTCTTTAACACCCTTTCAGATACAAAAACACACACACACACACGCACACACATGCACACACACATGCTCTCTCTCACTTTCATCCCATTCATCACCCTCTTGTACTATCTTATATCCCTCCCCACCACTACACACTCAATAACACTATAAAATGGTCAAATTTTCCCCAAGATCTTAGAGCCCATTGGAGTAAACATCCTGACCAACTAAAAAAGAAACCAGCAAAACAATTTTTTCTTCTTCCTTCTCTCCCTTTTCTTCTTTTCCTTCTTTTTCTTTAACACCTCTTTCAGATACAAACACACACACACACACAAGCACACACACACACACACAGACACACACGCACACACGCACAGACACACACATGCTCTCTCTCACTTTCTCCCCATTAATCACCCTCTTGTACTATCTTATATCCCTCCACACCACTACCCACTCACTAACACTATAAAATGGTCAAATTTTCCCACAAGAACTTAGTTCAATTTGAAAACACCTCTAGAATGGACGAAAGCGCTAATATATGATATATAATATATGTTATATGATGTATAAAAACATGTAATATACAAATAAATATGTAAAATACAAATAAATATAAAACCATCCGAATTTCTGAGTACCTCATTTCTTCTAATATAAAATACCTGTACATCATCTCCAAACCTTCTAATATATATATATATATATATATATATATATATATATATATATATATTAATAATAATAATATTAGGGAATAAATCCAATTTTGTATTATAAATATATTA
>NC_043005.1:23960171-23969536 GCF_006345805.1 Octopus sinensis
GCAATTACCACCAAATCGCAATACCTCAGCACAAATTCCATCCTTTCCAGGTGCCCTACTAAGATTCAATTTACTTATTGATGTCATTCATGTATTGATGGCGAGGAGTCTAAGGAGTCAATGATAGGTCTTTGTTTCATAGTATCAATCACTGTATCAATCACTGACTCATGGTTTAGGAGTTCAGAGAAGTGTTCGATCCAGCGACCTGTGATTTCTGTTGATTTAGTAAACATAGTGGAAGACTCCTTGGAAAGCAAAGGAGCTGATGTGGAGCTCTTATGTCCATAAGCTCGCTTCATAAGATGGTAAAGCTTCTTGACGTCATTTGCATCAGCAGCAGCCTGAACATCACGAGCAAGATCCTCCCACCAAGTGTTCTGCATCTTCCTGAGAGATCGCTGCAGTAGTGATTTTACACTGTTATAGTGGGCAAGTGCTAGACTTCGCTGCACAGTAGACAGTTCTCTGTGCAGCAACACACTGTGGGCATGGCGCTTCACCACTAATAGTCGTTGAATTTCAGCATCATTCTCATCAAACCAGTCTCTGTGTCTGGCAGTAACATACCTCAGTGTTTCGGCTGCACATTGAACAACCTGGTCTCGAAAATCTTCCCATCCTGCAGCGGTTTCAATGCTGGACAAGCGAGTCTGAAGCTCTTTCCTAACCATAACGTCATATACCTTGTGGACATTTAGACGGCGAGGAATGCTGACTGGTCCTCTTCTCTCTTTCGCCCTAATCACCATTCGGAACTTTGCTCGCACCAGACTGTGGTCTGTCCAGCATTCTGATCCATGCAAGGACTTGACATTACAAATGTCATAAATGTCGCGCTTGCAGATGATGACGTAATCCAGCAAGTGCCAAACTTTGGACCTTGGATGCATCCATGTTGTTGTGTGATCACCTTTGTGCACAAAATGAGTACTTGCAATGTAAAGTCCATGTTCTTCGCAAAGCTCCAGTAGCATGAGACCATTGCTATTCATTTTCCCTACTCCAAAACGTCCTAGAGAGTTCCATGTTTGCCAGTCTATACCTACTCTGGCATTAAAATCCCCCAGTAGAATGACTTTATCAGAATTGGGGATTTTTCTAAGTATGGCTCTCAGCTGGGTATAAAAGATTATTTTATCTTCATCACAGCTAGTCAAAGTAGGTGCATAGGCACTTATTAGAGTAGCAAACCGCTTACCTTTCAAGTGCAACCGTAGGGTCATTATACGTTCATTTATAGGAACAGGGAGCTCTTCCAATTTCTTCAGGATATCAGATCAGACTGCAAAACCAGCACCAGCCTCTCTGCGCTCCTCCTTCTGCCTTCCTTTCCAAAAAAAGGTGTATTCGCCTCCTACTTCCTCACGCTGACCATCACCTTCTATACGAGTCTCTGAGAGTGCAGCTATATCAATTTTATAACGGTTCAGCTCACGAGCAAGTAGTGCAGTGCGTCTTTCAGGCCTGCAATCACTCTTGTTGTCCAACAGAGTACGCACATTCCAACATGAAATGTTTAAGTTCCTTCCAGATTTTATAGATAAAAGACTCTTGTTTTTCGAGCGCAGGGTGGACATCCGTCAGTCGCGCTAAACCGACCAGATATGGAAAGACAGGCAATTTTTGGTTCACCTTTTCTAGAACCTCCCCGGTCTCCAGGTGAGCAGTGCCCTCTCCAAATGGAGCTGCTCAGACACCCATGCAGCAACCGAATCCTACCGCTGTCTTGGGCGACAAGGAGACGACTTTATATCTAGCATGGGCCGCCTACGTGCAGGTCGCTGACTACATGCTTCCAACCCGTCAGGTCTGCATGCTTCACCACCTTCCCATCGCCGGAGGACTTCCGAATAATATATATATATATATATAAGAAATATTGAGTTTCTAAATCTCTCGTAGAGAGGTGTACGGTGGTGGAGCGATATAATGGTTGTATACTGTCAATCTAACAAGAACGTGACAGTAGGGGGTACACCACCATTATATAGCCCTAGGAGGCATCGAACGCCTCCTGACAGCTTCGACACATTTTATCCTGTGTCCTTATATACACATACGAAGGGGAGACAAACACCCCCAACCGCCGGAACTGCATCTAGGGACACCGTGTTTCAGGATCATTGTCCTTCATCGGCCTAGAGTAGCAGACACCGGTCAGCTGGCGATATTATATCTTTATTATGGGCACGATGGCCCGAATGAAGACGGGACATTACAAGACGGGGTACAAGTGGGGTACATAAAGTAAAAATAATATGAAATAAAGATGAATTATATGTAATGAGATGGAACGGCTTACGAACCCCCAACTCGCAGTTCCGTTTAAAATACAATTTTACATTTTATACTTTTACAATTTACAATTTTACATTTTAACAATACATATATTCCAGTTCAAAATACAATTTTACATTTTACAATTTACAATGTTACAAATTTAAAATCTCAGTTCTATTGGACGTTGGTCCGTAATGTACTTTGTCAACTCCATTTGCTCCACCACATTTGGCAAATTCTCATAACATACGTAATACGTTGAATAAACCTGCTCAAACATACTTTTCAATTTACAAAATGTTCCTTTATCTACAAGTACCGCTTTCATATCGTCATCATGCAGTTCTGGGTGTAATTTAACCCTAATTAATCCCTTCCTACCTGCAAGTCTTTTCTCCACTTCTGTGTCTTTCACATATAACATGAATACTTTCAGGTATTTTCCTTCAGGTCTTTTTCCTTTTTTACATGCATCCAACTGTTCTCTCACTTTTTTTCTCCATTCTAAGTGTACCTCTGTATTTGTCTGTTCGTCCTTTTCTTTGCACGTTCTCTCTTTTTCTTCTGTTGTCTTGCTTTTGGTTTTTTTCTTTTTTAGAACTTTCGGTGGTGATTCCACCCTTGTTCTCTTCCTATCTCCTGTTCTTTCCTCCTCTGCACTTGCACGTTCTTCTTCCATATCCTCATTTAGCTCCTCCTCCGTTTGTGCCTCCACTGCTTTTGTTTCTTCCTGCACTTCTCCCTCCTCCACAGACGTATCTTTACTCTCCTTCGTTACCGCCTCCGGTGCTATGGTTTTCTTCAGCGGGCACACATCCTTCATGTGGCCTCTTAATTTACAATTATAGCAGACTGGGGAGTCTTCCCTCTACCACGACTCTAAGCCGTGTCTCATCAGGGAAGACCAACTCCTCCGGGATGTTGTACAGGTCTCGCACGGTTATATGTGCCAGAACCTGCACCGCATATCCCCACCACTTAACCTCTGATGACTTCTCCACCTTCAACACCTCCACACTATCCTTGCAGTTGAAAACTACTGCCGCTAACAACCTCTCCATGTTAACTTCGGGCGAAATTCTACCAATTCTTATCCTCACTGCCCTCCTTCCGCAGTAACTTGGTAGTAAAGTCCACCTTTCCGTTTTCAAAATTCTTGTTGCATTCTTTCTTGCTTCATTCTCGTTTTTAAAATGTACCACCACTGTGGCATATTTCCTTCCTCTGTTGAAAAATGTGGGTTCACCCTCAATTCCCTTCAGACATTCTTCTATTTCTTCTGTATCTGCTACTTCTATTATTTTCAACGCCTAACACCATGTCCTGTACGTTATCATACGCTTCTCTGCGTTGCTTTCTTCCTCCTCGGACGGTGTGACTCTCACGCAGTCACCCTCCCTCTTTAAACTGTCGAAATACTTCTCTAGAGTTTTCTGTTCGACCACCACTTCTTCCATTTCCAGTTCACTGGCAACTAGGCCTCTGCCTGCTGCTCTCGCATAAGTCTGCTCTTGCATTTTCAAAAATCTCCAAAAAAATGTTTCCACGTCCTCCAGCAACGAACTCGAATTCACAACCTCTTCACAATGACGCACTCGAAACCAACACACCAGAATAACCAAAAAAAAGGAGGCTGGTGATATTATATCTTTATTATGGGCACGATGGCCCTAATTCAGACGGGACGTGGGGTACATAAAGTAAAAATAAAATATGAAATAAAGATGAATTATATATAATGAGATGGAACGGCTTACGAACCCCCAACTCGCAGTTCCGTTTAAAATACAATTGTACATTTCACAATTACATATATTCCAGTTCAAAATACAATTTTACATTTTACAATTTACAATTATAATTTTACTTTTTAACATTACATATATTCTAATTCTTTTATATTGGACGTTCGTCCGTCATATATTCTATTAAGTCCATTTGGTCTATTACATTTGGTAAATTGTCATACCGTACATAATGCGTTATATAAATAGCATTAAATATCTTTTTTAATTTTGCGAATGTTTCTTTTTCTATAACTGCGCCTTTTACATCGTCACCATACAGTTTTGGGTTCAACTTCACCCTGACCAACCCTTTCCTACCTGTAAGTCTCTTTTCCACTTCTGTATTCTTGATATACATCACAACTGCTTTCAGGTTTTTTCCTGCAGGCCTTCTTCCCTTTTTACACGCTTCCAACTGCTCTTTCACTCTTGCCTCCCATTCTTGTTCAAACTCTGTCCTTGGCTGCTCTTTTACTTCCTGCTCTTTGCGTGTTCTCTCTTCTTTTTCTTCTGTTATCTTGCTTTTGATTTTTTTCTTTTTTAGAACTTTCGGTGGTGATTCCACCCTTGTCCTCTTCCTATCTTCTGTTCTTTCCTCCTCTGCACTTGCTCGTTCTTCTTCCGTATCCTCATTTAGCTGCTCTTTTGCTTCCTCCTGCACTTCTCCCTCCTCCACACACGTATCTTTACACTCCTCTATTACAGCCTCCGGTGCTTTCGTTTTTTCCCGCGGGCACACATCCTTCATGTGGCCCCTTGATTTACAATTATAGCAGACTGGGGGTCTTCCCTCTACCACGACTCTAAGCCGTGTCTCATCAGGGTAGACCAACTCCTCCGGGATGTTGTACAGGTCTCGCACGGTTATGTGTGCCAGAACCTGCACCGTATATCCCCACCACTTAACCTCTGTTGACTTCTCCACCTTCAACACCTCCACACTATCCTTGCAGTTGAAAACCACTGCCGCCAACAACCTCTCCATATTAAATTCGGGCGAAATTCTGCTAATTCTCATCCTCACTGCCCTCCTTCCGCAGTAACTTGGTAGTAAAGTCCACTTATGCGTTTTCAAAATTCTTGTTGCATTCTTTTTTGCTTCATTTTCTGTTTTAAAATATACCACCACTGTGGCATATTTCCTTCCTCTTTTGAAAAATGTGGGTTCACCCTCAATTCCTTCAGACACTTTTATACTTCTTCCGTTCTGCTACTTCAACTTTTTTCGACGCCACACACCATGTCCTGTACGTTATCATACGCTTCTCCGCGTTGCTTTCTTCCTCCTCGGACGGTGTGACTCTCACGCAGTCACCCTCCCTCTTTAAACTGTCGAAATACTTCTCTAGAGTTTTCTGCTCGACCACCACTTCTTCCATCTCCTGTTCACTGGCAACTAGGCCTCTGCCTGCTGCTCTCGCATAAGTCTGCTCTTGCATTTTCAAAAATCTCCAACAAAAAACTTTTCAACGTCCTCCAACGAACTCGAACTCACAACCTCTTCACAATGACGCACTCGAAACAAACACACCACAATAACCAAAAAAAAGAGGGAGGTGGTGATATCTGTATCGACTTCGTATTTGTATATATCTATAGTCAGTGAAGTCTATTCACTGATTATCAAAATAAGAAATATTGAGTTTCTAAATCTCTCGTAGAGAGGTGTACGGTGGTGGAGCGATATAATGGTTGTATACTGTCAATCTACAAGATTATCAAAATAATCAGTGAATAGACTTCACTGATTATAGATATATACAAATACGAAGTCGAGACAGATATCGCCAGCTGACCGGTGTCTGCTACTCTAGGCCGATGAAGGACAATGATCCTGAAACACGGTGCCCCTAGATGCAGTTCCGGCGGTTGGGGGTGTTTGTCTCCCCTTCGTATGTGTATATAAGGACACAGGATAAAATGTGTCGAAGCTGTCAGGAGGCGTTCGATGCCTCCTAGGGCTATATAACGGTGGTGTACCCCCTACTGTCACGTTCTTGTTAGATTGACAGTATACAACCATTATATATATATATATATATATATATATATATATAATATATATATATATATATATATATATATATACTAAAAATGAAGAAAATATATACTAAAAATAAGATAGATATATAAAAAAAAGAAAAAAAGGTCGGCAATACCTGTGCAGAGTTTTAGGTCCAATAAGGCTTGCACAACACCTCATAGACACTCTCCACTCTATTGACGTTATCCAGAGACAAGCCGGAGCAAGATGTCTGGTGCCGATATGAGGCGTAGGCTCAGGGATGTGGGAGCGCCGTGATCTCTAGCACAAACCAAAGATCCCCAAAATGTTCAATGCCATTCCCTGCATATCTGGTTTTATATCAGAGTGACCTTCTCATAGAGACGTGCTTTAACAAAAGCTGAGGGGCACCTCACTCCCAGTGGTCTTTCAGCATGCCGGACACCACCCCGGACACCACCCCGGAATTTCTATGTACCCGTGCTAACATTTATTGGATGGTCGTTGACTCTCAAGAGGTCCTCCGCCCTTTGACGGGTTTTGTTTTTCATCCCGCAGGGTATCCAATAAACACCCTCCTCACCAAGCAAGCTTGGTGGGGTTGCCGGTTTAGTCGCCGACGACCCGACCATGCAACAGGTTGTACTGGGTTACATGTTACCAGTAGCACTCGAAGGTGACCTGACATACATACATACATACATACATACATACATACATACATACATACATACATACATGCATGCATACATGTATACACACACACATTAGGGCATTAGGGTTCTGAGCTTTTGATTTGTTGAAAGTAAACAATTTCCTGTATTAAACGTCAATGAATAATTTCATATAAATAGGGAAAATAACCTTTATTTTATGTTTTTTAGAAAGAATGTCACTCGCAACTGAAAAAATCTAACACCACTTTTGACCCAAATCAATCAAAATTCTAGGGAGCTTCATAATGCCTACTCAAGTTTTTACCACACTTGATGTGCTGACTTAATGCAGCTTTCAAGGTTAAGAAGTTTAGGAGTTTTAAAATTGTTCCCACTTAGGCCCTACTTTAGGAAATATCCCCTTCCTCTCCTTTTTATTTCTGTGACGCTAAAAGCTGTTTTTCAGAATAGTAGACTTATCCAACTAGAGTATCTAAAATAATGTCTCATAAGAGAAGTGCTTGAATCATTCAAAGAAACAAAAATATCTGGACGAAGAATCTCGTGCAATTTCAAGACTCATATAGGAAAAGAAGGCCTGTTCCTCTAGAAAGCATTCTTTGGAAAACAACTTCAGGATACCAATGGAACTTCAAGTTGTCGGTCGCTACCTGTTCCTTGGAGGTACTATCAAAAGAAGGAAAGAAAGAACAAAAGAAATTTCGTAAGAAGTAACTTTTTAATGACAAAAGAAATGAAATCTCCCATATTTATCAATTCTAAATGTACAAGCAAAATAGAAAAGGTGCTGAATACCTACGATTTTTGACATCCTAAAGGAAAACAGTGAATGGCTGAGTAGTGAGGATAGAAGTTATATTATCTTCAAATTGAAAGTAAGGGACAGGTTGGGTATGCAACTGGAAAGGCAGCCAGTTCCAAAACTATTCTTCCATCCAAAAGAAGAAAAGTGTCCTTAATGCCAACTTCAATCAGAGCAGCTCCAGTGTCATCGTCAACGTTTGAAATGGAGACTGAAAGTGAATATCAAGAGTCCGAAAAATCAGATGAAGAATCCACACAAGCGAGAAGGAAGTATAGCAAAACTCGATCTGCAACCAAGTTAGTAATAACTTCCAAGCTATCAACTCAAAAAGCAGTAACAGTTTGTCGACACTTATCTCAAAATGGAATCAATGTCGAGACTCCTTCCCAATCTGGTATTTACAGATCGCCTATCAAAGCTGTTAAACTAAAAAAGAAAATGTAGAAAACGCTACATTTAGAAAACTGGTCATTGTATTTTGATGGTAAACGTATTGATGACCAAATGCTAGGTTTAGAGAATGAACAGAAAGAAGTTAAGTTAGAAGCACTCCAATTACCAAACGGAAACGCCGGTACTGTTGTGAAAGGAATACCAGCTGTTTTAGATGAATACAATTTATGGAATTGTGTAAAGATGATTGACGTTGATACAGCGAGTGTGAACACTGGAAAGAGAAAGGGCATTGTCATTCAGTTGCAAAGATTATTTGCTCAAAAGAGTTTAGAAGAACTGCAATTGATTGGTTGTCAACATCATATCCTTGATACTGTAGAGTTGAAGAATAAAAGGCATCTCCAAATATCGAATATACATTCATCCCAGCGCTTCTGAGTAATTAAGAGAAACTCCAGGCTAATTTCAACAATGGTGAAGAAAAGATTACTGAATCAGCTGGATGGCGATACGACATGAAATTTCTATTTAAAATTGAGCAGAACTGTTTGTTTCTTTGAAGAAACCAGAAAATTTTCTACTGTAAAGTTTCAAAATTACCCAACTTATGTAATGCAAGATGGAATTCTCGAGCAATACTAGCTCTTTTGGCATTTATTCTTCTACCAGAGGAAAGAGTTTTGTTTTTCAATGTTTGTCGATTCATCTCTTAAAGCTGGGCAGAATTTTGGTTTACTGACCAAATATTCAATGCACATGATTATCAGAAGTTATGTGGTAGACTGCAAGTTCATAAAAAAAAAAGCATTGAACTTTGTAAAACTTTTGGAGTCTAGATCCATCAAAACTGGAAATTCCCAAAACAAATCAGAGTGCAGAAATGGCAATCAAGTGGCTTCAAGATCTTTATGGTGTTTGTAAAAAGGAGAAACTTCAGCTTCGATTTATTTTATCTAACAAAACATATTAATTCTTTGTTATGTTTAAAAATTTGCTAACATTCAGCCCCCTTTTTCTTATACAGTTATTTAAAATTGGAATTAAACTTATAAAGTTAAAAATATGTATTGTTTTTAAGTTTGTATGTTATCGAATGCTTGTAGTGGCCTCTGTCTTAGAATAGCCTGGTTTGAAACTTTACATAGATCAATTTCCATTCAGTAATATTAAAAATGTATAAATACACTTTTATTCCACATCTCTCTTGGGTTTATAAGGATTTAGGCAGTGGGAAGGACTGAAGCATGAATCTAGTGCCACCTCGTGATTATAGTTTGAGAATACTATAATCCGAAGATACATAACTCCGAAACAACTTCAGTTAGAAAGCTGAAATTTCAGAAATACTATTTCTGTTTTGCATTGAGTCACCACACCAAATTTGGTTAAAAAAACTGGAATAGGCTTATTGA
>NC_043005.1:23969636-23977136 GCF_006345805.1 Octopus sinensis
ACAAAGTACTAAGTAGTTATTGATCCAATTCTTTGTGTTTAGAGTTCAAATCCGCTGAGGATAAACCATAGAATCAATCTAGTACGTTGACTCGTTACAATGCCACAAGTTTTTATCACAGTGAGTTTTCAGTTGTTCGATTAATTAAACCATCAAGTTTATTAAACTACTATGCTGCGCGTTTCTTTTACATGAATATCCGGCAGAATTAGTAGGAAAAGGCTGCACCTTTGAAATACAGGTGCAATCCATCCGACAAGTTTCTATCTACCCAATTTCACTTAAAATACATGGGTCAAACGAGACAAATCTTCCCGAGCAAGCTCCTGGGAAAATGCTGTCCCTAAAAGGCTGTAGTCTATAGAGCCACCCTCATACCATCCGATGGCATTACAAGACGCTACAAGGGCATGACAACCAGTGATTTTAAGGAGAAGTTTAGTCAGCATATACACCCCTTCAGTTGCTGTGATGGGGAAAATTCTACCAGCTTCATTTGGAGAATCTGCAACCATAGGAAGTAATTTCCTAATATCAAACAGAAATCTCATTGACAGGGACTCCTTACTCACCTAGAAACGTAATTGTCAACTCTATCTTCGCGAGAGACAAGACGTACTCCACCAACCTGCAGTATCCATCAATAGGAAAAATGCAATGTTTTACTGTTAACACTAGAGGTACACCCTGTTAATGAACTTCAACTCGTTGGCAGCTGACAATCTAGATATTCCACCCTCGGCTTATTCGCACCACACACAGGGGCAGGGTACTTTCATTCGTGCCTCCCATATAAACAGCAGCCCTACCCATGTTGATTATCTGGCCTCAATTCTAATCTAACACCTTCAAATCCAGTTACTTTCACTTAAAGAATGCTGCTGCTAATATGTTTAATACACCTCTGAACGATGACTGAACCACTAATCTGCGACAACACCCCACCCTACCATGTGTGATATCAAAAACAATGAACTGATATCACTGAATACACTATGTTATATAGCTCGCCGTCAAAGTGGTTTCTGCTCCTTGCGAACATCCTGTCCAAGAACGTGGGTATAAGAATAAAGAAAGGGTCTCGTGTCGCATCAACAGAGGCTTAACATCTAGAATCCAGCTTGAATCTGTCTCAGATCCTTTACTCTCCTCCGAATATGTGATGAGTTGGGTACGTCCTACGAGCCCACGAAACCTCAAGACATATGGAACTGAGTTAAGGTGTTATTAAAACATGTTAATTTCTTTCGTTTGTTTTCTCATTCGTCTACTCAAAAATGAGTTTCACACTGATTCTCCCCGCGAGTTACATTAAGAGTACTCGTGTTTTGTGTGGTGCTCAAATACTTGCACGTTAATTTCACGAACAGGCTGTTACGTTAATCGTATCAACTGGAACCTTCGTTATATATATATAATATATTTATATACATTGTTGTGTCTGGGGAGAGTCATTTTCTTTTTGTGCCATTATATTTAACACACTCACTGGTAAAATTTCCACTTTTTTTCTTATTTTTATTTTCCTCAAAACTTTCGTTGCGTCTTGCAACCTTTTCAATAATTTTGACTCTGTCCGTTATTTACACTGCGTTCACTTTTCTTTGTTTGTGCGCATGTGTGTGGGTCAGTGTGTGTGTGTGTGCCTATACATGCATGAATGTACGTATGTATGTATGTGTGTGTTTGCATGTGTATGTATGTATATTTATGTGTGTATGCATATGTATATATGTATGTATGTGTGTGCATCTGTATGTACGTATCCTGCATATTTATGTGCTTGCATGTCCGTGTTTGTGTATTTCCTATGTATATGTGTGTGAGCATGTGTTTGTATATGTATGCACCTCTGTCTCCTTGTGTATGCATGTCTGTGTGTGTGTTCTATGCAACTATGTACCATGTTTGTATATATGGATGTGCATCTTTATATGTGTGGATCCGTGTCTCCATATGAGTCTGTTCTTATAGCCTATGTAACTATCCGTCTGTATGTTGATCTGCTTATTTTCATATTTATATGCTTACATACAGAAATAAAAAAAGGTGCATATACACGCACACTCACACCTCCCCCACACATACATACATTTATCTACCTAACAGTCCACTAACTATTCTACTCTACCTGTGTACCATGAATATGACGTACATAGAGGAGACATCTAGGAGCATTGCGGAACGGATAAATGAACATCTGAGACAATATGACGACAGAAAACAGTTTTCTATGCTCTACCAACATGCCAAAGACCATCATGGAGGTAACTTGGGTCAACTTGACATCCGCATTTTATCCAAGCACCCAAAAGACCCAACATTCAGACAAATACGGGAGTACGTCCTTATAAATGAAACCTCCCCAATACTAAATAGGAAATATACATAGTAAATACCATACCTCCCTACCCACAGTTCACAATAGAATATGCTTCAACACACGAACTCATATAAAGAATCTTGCAAACCAAATCCAAAAACGAAATATATATATATATATATATATATATATATATACGAGGTCTGATCAATAGGTATCCGGACTGTTGCCATAGTAACAGGACTAAAGCATGCAGAGTGAAGCTGCTTACCACAGATTGACCTTGAACTCTACTGTGCATGCGCATTAAATTTTAACTTTCTAACTTACTTTCGCTGTTTACAGCAGTGCTTGGAAGGAAGGTGTGTATCGTGTGACCATCGCATTGACCATGAATGAGAAAGTTGTTATGGCAAAACCTGCTCACAGGCTCACGCAAAGTTGCAGAAAGTTTATAGAGATGAGTGTATGACCCGCACACAAGTCTACGAGAAAGCCAGATGTTTCCAAGATGGCCTAAAAACATGTTGATATTGACAAATGTTCTGGGAGACCTGCAACCAGCAGAACAGAGAAACACATAGCAGATGTACGTGCAGCTGTGAGAGGAAATCTTCGAATCACCCTCCGTGTGTTATCAGAGGATGTGCAGATTAGTTACGGTTCAGTTCAGTCCATTATCCCTGAAAATTTGGGTAGGTGACACGTGCCTGCCAAGTTTGTTCCAAAACTGCTTTCAGCTGACCAAAAAGACATTTGGGTTTCAACTTCACAAGGTCTCCTTGATTGTATCGAGAACGATAAAAACTATGAAAACTTTGTATAGGCTTCTGAGCAAGTATCGCCAAGCTTTAGGCAAAATTTAATGCAGATTCTCTGCTCAACTTCCTCTGTTTTGGTCAGTGCGACGATAACCCGCTACACACCTTCCTTCCAAGTACTGCTGTAAACAGCGGAAGTGAGTTAAAACGTTAAAACCTAGTACGCATGCACAACCGAGTTCAAGATCAATCTGTACTAAGTGGCTTTACCCTGTGTGGTTTAGCTTCGTTACTATGACAACACTCCGGATACTTATTGATCATATCACACATATATATATATATATGTATAAAACCTTATATCGTGAAGTGAAATACTGCCACTGAGGGCTTCCTGGTCGAAACACTATATTTGCCATATTTTAAGCTAATAAAGCAACAAGACGGTTTGTTAACAACGTTGGAAGAGGTTGACGTTTGAATGAGAACGCTTGAAAAATGGCGTAATAAATTAATATTTCGACCAGGAAACTTTGGCAAGCTGCATTTGACAAGTCTTTGGTTTTTATTTTGATATCTTTACTCTCTTAGCTGATCGAATATCACTTGATGAAACCTTACCATACAATCATAAATAGATAGATAGATAGATAGATAGATAGATAGATAGATAGAGATAGATAGATAGATAGATAGATAGATAGATAGATAGAAATAGAGAGAAAGAGACGGAGAGAGAGAGAGAGAGAGAGAGAGAGAAGAGATTGTGAAATTTGAAGGAAAGTATTAAGTAAGCGTTGCAGACATTGATTGGGTTGAACCAAGCATTTATCGCCATGCAATTCACATACTACAACACGTACCGGTCGAATTAATTATATTCTCGTTTATTTTCAGAACAAATACATTTTTTTTTCAATAAAAATGGCAGCCTATAATAGAAAGAGGTACAGACATTTCTTTTGATAACTCGTCATCGCTATCCATGAAAGATGTCAGCAAATGTATATTGAAAAAATAATAGCTGTCTGAATATCTTAATAAGTATATGTGTTGTAGACATGAAAATATCGTCGCCATACATCTTATCTTGCAATTTTAATACTTCAAATCCTAAAGCACAGAATGTACATTGTTAACGATCTAATCACTATTTATACATTATCCACTCAGCCGGTCTTTTCAAATATATTTTCATCATCTATACAAATACTGCAACATATAAAACAAGTTAGCAATTACTTAACAACTTCTGAAAAACTAAGCTTGCTGTGCTGATATGGAAACAGGCATAACCTCATCCGATACACATATCTCATGGAACATCAGATTAAAGATTTTATTCTTTTAAGTGAACAGCTTGTTTCGACATAGATTCAGCGAACACAATGGAATGCTGTCAAAGTGTACGTATAAGAATAAAAAGAAAATAATGATTTTATACATATTCTTTTTTTTTTTTTACCGTGTTTTGTCCTTTGACTGAAACCATTGTCTGCACGGGTTTTAGTTAATCATACCAACCCCGCATAACGTCTGCACGTGGTGGCCATTGATGCACTATCTTCTGCTTTTTCAAGGCGGCGAGTTGGCAGAATCGTTAGCACTCCGGGCGAAATGCTGCAGTATTTCGTCTGCCGCTACTTCTGTGTTCAAATTCTGCCGAGGTCGACTTTGCCTTTCATCCTTTCGGGGTCGATAAATTAAGTACCAGTTACGCACTGGGGTCGATGTATCGACTTAATTCTTTCGTCTGTCCTTGTTGTCTTCTCTGTGTTTAGCCCCTTGTGGGTATAAAAAGAAATATCTTCTGCTTTTTCCCACATCGCCAACAAATTAATATATATATATATATTATATATTATATATATAATATATATATATAATATATATATATATATATATATTATATATATATATATATATAATGTTGTGCGAAAGTGAGACACCCCCTGGCGAAATTGGACTGGACCACTACATATAAATAATAGCGGTCTGAGTAAGTGAGGTGGTGCATGCAATCGTAGTGTTAGGCCCTGTGTAGCCAATAAAAAGAAGAACGAGTGCATGCAATTGTAGAGTGTCCTAGTCTTTCGGACCTGTGGGTTTCTACCGAACGGGTAGTGTCACATTTATAGAGGGTACAGCTGTCAGCCAAGTCGGTTATTAAGATCGTTCCTCCGTCTCCTCTAAAAGGAGAAGAGGAACTCTGCTTTCTAGCCGTAGTAACTATAGCGAAAGAGGTGATATGGAAGACGCGTGGAAGAGGTATCGCATCAGGCACCCTCGTCTCCGGGCGTGTTTTAGTTAAGCTCTTTTCATATCACCTAAGAGGGAAAGCACGTCTGGAGAAGAAATGCTTGATGCCAAAAAAAGTACGGAAAAAGATGGAAGAAAGTAACCCGAATGTTGGGTATGTAAGTGCCTAATTAAGCGAAGAAAAGGACGAAGTAAACGGTTCAACAGAAATGTGGTTGGTGGGGTCAAACCCGTTGCGCGTCCATTCATTCTTTCATCTTCATCAGAAATTATATTGTATTTGTTCATATATGTAATCTCATTTGATAGGTTTCCGACCCCTATTTCTACAGTGTATTGTCCCCTCTTTGTGTATCCCTTGTTGCTTCAATAAAAATCATCGTGGTAGTTCCACAGCTCGTGTGTTGACAGTCCAAATTTGAAGTTTAAAGTTTACAGTTCGAGTTAGCGTGTTGGATTGTTGATTCTTAAAAGATTGTTGTTACGTTCCATGTGGTTACTGCCGTTTGTTTCGACTATATTATTACACTATTGCAGTGTATTCGTTTATCCATAAGGATATAGCAATATATATAACAAATATCCAGTGTACGCAATTTAAGAAGTCTTAAAAAAGATAGCCATCTATGTTTCATATTTAATGTGCATACACCATTGTTAGGCAAGAGACTGCGGTTTTCGTTCGAGATAAAAAATCTCTCTTAGACGTGCTGTGTTACAAACGCAATATATATCCGAGGGAGAAGAAAAATCGTTCCAGCAGCGGAAAACGAGGATGCCAGGTGCAGTTTGACCTTGGTTGGTCATGTCAATTAATGATGTGTACTGACAGCCACATGCTTAGTCGAAACATGATTCGATATTAAAAACAGGGGATAATACATTCACTAATATTGCGAATATTAGTGTACGCCACTGAAATTTTGAATTAAAATAACTATCTAAGTATCATACTTAACGTATATACATCGTTAACAGGTGTATATGTTTCTTTCTTTTCTTGTCCTTTTTTTCTGGCCCCTTTCATTGTTCTCCGAATGCCAGTATGACAAAAATTCATTCCCTTTCTCGCAAGTAGTTGAGGGAGGTGATACGGGCAGATGAAATGTTCTTCTGTCAGTGTCTGTTCTCAAATGTTTATTATTAAGCGTATTGTTTCTTTTTGACTACATTAGCGTTTTGTCTTTTTTTTAATCAATCGTATATTTCTTATGTTTTATTTATTAGCTTTCAATTTACATGTTTTATCTATTTATATTTATATATGTTTAATTTTCGTCTTATACTCTTTTACTTGTTTTAGTCATTTGACTGCGGCCATGCTGGAGCACCGCCTTTAATCGAGCAACTCGACCCCGGGACTTATTCTTTTGTAAGCCCAGTACTTATTCTATCGGTCTCTTTTGCCGAACCGCTAAGTAACATGGACATAAACACACCAGCATCGGTTGTCAAGCAATGCTAGGGGGACAAACACAGACACACAAACACACGCACGCATATATATATATATACATATATAGGACGGGCGTCTTTCAGTTTCCGTCTACCAAATCCACTCACAAGGCTTTGGTCGGCCCGAGGCTATATTTGAAGACACTTGCCCAAGGTGCCACGCAGTGGGACTGAAACCGGAACCATGTGGTTGGTAAACAAGCTACTTACCACACAGCCACTCCTGCGCCTATACGTTAATGTTTATGAGTTAAACATTTATGATGTGTATTCCGGATACAAATATGTTGATGTTGATTAGAATATATTGTTCAACACTGCTTAACACCATCAGAAATAGTGATTCCGCATTAGGGTGTCGAAATCACAATGATATCCCATAGGCAGTGGAGATTCAAGTTTCCCAACGATGTTATACAAGGCGACAGAGTGTTTAACTATTATTCATCTCTGATCGAATAGATATAGGATCATCGGTATTCTAACCAGCCCACCACCCTACTATTAATAGCAATGTTCGAAACGCTGCTAAAAGTCGGCCAGCTGGCAGAATTGTTACCGCGGCGGGCAAAATGTTTTGCAGCGTTTCGTGCGTTCTGAGTTCAAATTCTACCGAGGTCGATTATTTTTGCCTTTCATCATTTCGTGCTCGATAAAATAAATAATCGACTTCACCACCACACCCATGCCCCTAGTTCATAC
>NC_043005.1:23982136-23992136 GCF_006345805.1 Octopus sinensis
TTTATTGCATTTCGATTATTCTATAGACTACAATGGAGAAAATTCTTTTGGGAATCGAGGATTGAATTTATGTTTTAATTTAATAACATCACGTTTATGGAATTTTGCATTTAGTCTTTGGGGGATATTTCTCTTGTAGGCAAATGGAAATGTTTTCCGAGAGTTCGAATGAAATTATGTAACATGTCAAGAATTTAAAATTGTTATTATTTGAATATTTGCTGTTCAGTAGCTGCGACAATATGTTAACGGAACAATATCATAAAGAACCGGGAATATTTTCTTAAATGTAATTCTTAGAGGATTTTACTTAATTCTCACAGTCTTTGGACTTTTACTAAATTCTGAATCAAATGATTTTAGCTGAGAAAGAGCAATTATATATATATATGCATCTGTATGAATATATATATGCATGTGTATGAATTTATATATATATATATATATATATATATATATATATATATATATATTTAAATATATGTACGTGTGTGTGTGTATCTGAACATGTTTATAAATATGAATAAATATTCTGTATGTATATGCATATGTGTGGGTGTGTGTTTGGACGTGTAATTTCTAAATCATCTCTTGAGAGAAACGGATAGGAAATACTTTAAATTATTTTAGGTCAATGCATTTCCATATCAGAAAGTGATTACAGACATTTATTAGAAATAAGTGGATTAGTTAGAATCAGTAGAGCATCGGATTAAATGAGTTTTTGTTTTATTTCTATCATTTTACTTCCTGGGTTCAAATCATACCGAAGTCACATGCATCTTTCGTTCAACTTTTGAGAATCGATTAAATGTGAAAACTATCCTGGCTAAAACAGCATCACTGCATCTGAGATATTCTGCGCTTCATATGCCAATGTTAACGGTTAATTTCATGAAGAAGCCTTATTTTAAAAATATACCTGTACGCGCTAATCACTAAATCCTAGTTAATAGATTTAAAGTACATAAGACTGAGATTAAAACAGTTTGTGGCTTGCTCGAATACAACTGCATACCCCTTATATTTAAAATCTTTAAAATATTTTTCATTGATTTATCAACGATGTCAGAGGCAAAGATTTTATCTTCATTTACATAAATGACATTCTCATAGCTCGAATCATTCCCGGGGAACAGGAGAAACACATTGGAAAATCCCTCTAATTGTTAGATACCAACAATATCGTAATCTATTGTAGCTAATATGAGTAAGGATTTGCGCAGTTAAACTCCTTCGTATATATGTACAAAAAAGCATCAAATTTCAGAAGAATAAATGCCATCAGAAAATTCCCTTCTTCTCCCCCAAAACATTTCTATAATGGGAATTCTCCGGGATAATTGACTTTTACAGAAAATTTGTAGAGTGTGCCTCTTATAATTGTCATAATAACGAGCCCAAAGAAAACCGATATCAAGATAAAACTGCATCAGTCTTGACTACTAGGAAAGAAAGATTACCCGAATTTCGAATTTATAGTACCACAATTAACACTGACGTTATATTTAAGGCAGTAAAAGAGATTTTGAAGCATGTAACTTCAGCTCACAAACTACAACTCAATGTTTTGTTAAAAGGAGCTGATTTGTAAAGAAATTCGACACAACACATTTGACTCAACACTATACTTTATCTCGCGCAGACGAGAGTGAAAGGAATTGCAAGAGGCACGTTCATCTCCAGTCTCGAGCTAATCGACTTGTTCGTTTTCCACATGAAACGGAAAATAGGGGCGGAGAAGAAATGCCTGTCGCAAAGTGTGTTTCGTAAAAGATGGAAGTCTATAGCAAGTATGCTGCGAGTGAAAGAACCTGTTTAAACGAGAATATAAAAAGGAGAAAGCAAAGTCTTCAGTGTTAGTATGTGTTTTGTGGGGTCGACCGTGTCCTCTGCTTCATTTTTTGTAAATCACCCATTCTCATTTAATTGTATATATTTTAATTGTTTGTTTATTCATGTTTCTTCTCATTCGATACCCTGACCCCAATGTTTGTTTTGTCTCTCCTCGTATCGTCCCCTCTTTTTCTCTATCTTATGGTTAATAAAGAAATTCTTTCTCTATCTCACCCCATACACACACACACAAACACACACAGATAAACACACAAACACACACACACACACACACATGGAATAATTGTGGAACACGATTGACACTAACATAGACCTGATGATTGCGCAACAATGCAAGTACTAGTATATTTCAATATTGTAAATTTATAAAAAATTGTAAATAAAACGGGCAAATCAGACTAATTTGGAATTTCATTGATTAATATATTCTTCTATACACAATCATACAAACACGGATATCTATCTATCTGTCTATCTATCTATCTATCTATCTATCTATCTATCTATCTATCTATCTATCTATCTATCTATCTATCTATCTATCTATCTATCTATCTGTCTGTCTGTCTGTCTGTCTGTCTGTCTGTCTGTATGTCTGTCTGTCTGTCTGTCTGTCTGTATGTCTGTCTGTCTACTGACCTATCTATCAACCTACCTACCTACCAGGCTTACAGGGACCGGATTAGCACATTAGTTCAGAGAGCATTGACAGGTGCGATCATCAACAACAGATGGTGGTATGCTCCAAAGAAAGCAATTAAAGCAGAATCGGTTAAGTACAGTAAGGCCCTAGCATTAGACCGAAATAGAAAAGACGGAGACTTAGTTAAGAATTTAGAAGAGGCACTTAGAACTGGCATCGTGTCCAACGTACTGGCAGCGAGGTTGGCCCTCGACCAACACCTCAACGCCAAACACGAAGGATGCTTTGTCACTACTTGGAGGCTGTCCATAAAGCGGCTGGTTTCGGTCCCATCTTCCGCGGTTGGATCGCTGCCTTATATAGCAGCATCCGCTCAGTAGTTCGCGTAAATAGTCATCTATCCAGAACTTTTAACATCATGCGTTCGGTTCGTCAAGAATGCCCCCTCTCATCGCTTCTGTATGTATTGACTCTTGAGTCACTAGTGCAGAAACTGGCGATGCTGAGGGGCATCCCACGAGAGCTGGGACGCAGGAGGAGCGTGTCTGCATACGCGGACGACGTCACTGTCATAGTGTCGAGCCGTAAGCACATAGACCTGGTCGGCGAGACACTAAAAGAATACGAATCGGTAACGGGAACAAAAATTAACCGGGAAAAGTCAGTGGGCTTGCGGCTCGGTACCTGAAGAAGCAAGCACATGTCGTCCAACAGCGTCTCCATCGTGGGACACCGGACCGACGGACCGGTTAAATTGCTTGGTGTCTGGAGAAGAACTGGGACGCAGTAACGACTAGGGTAGCCACTCTCACCCAGCAATGGGCTGAGAGGAAGCTATCCCTAAAAGGTCGGGTGGAGGTGGCGAACGCGTACATCGCATCCACCATCGAGTACCGTCTTACCGTCGTGCCTTGTCTCGACCCTACCATCACCAAACTGGAACGCATACTCTGCCGCTTCCTGTGGAAGGGAAGCGTTCTGATGATTAGGTGATCCATTTACTGTCAACACCCGCTAAATGGAGGGCTAGGAATTCCGTTGTTGATGATACACTGAGACTGCGACATCTCCGGCGTTTCATAGACGACGGTGAACAGGTGTGGTCGCCTTTTGTGCGTCGCGCTTTCCTGCAGCTCGTCTCCTTGGCCGAACTACAGTCGTGGATCAAACAGAGACCGAGGCAAGTGAATGGCACCGCGAGTGTCGCGTTGCTCTCAAGCAACTCTGCCGTCCGGGACCAAACCTGTGCGACTTCATTACAATAAAAGCGCTCTATAGAGGATTAGTGGAGGGGAGGTGCGATGACGTTCTCGGGCAGAATCTGGGCGTCGACGGGGAACACCTGACCCGCCTGTTCAGGACAACCTTCGGGCCGGGACCTATGAACAATCACCAAAGATCCCTGGCCTGGCAGTGCTATCGAGAAGCATTACCTGTTCGGGATAAGTTCTACAGGCACGGTTCGAGACACACTGGACCGACTTGCCCGAGATGCGGTCAGAGCGACGAAACCGTTCTGCAGGCACTCGTGCAGTGTCTAGTCATTTCGGACCTGTGGGCTTATGCCGAACGGCTGCTGGCCCGTGTGGGACGAGTCCGCCTGTCGGCCGAGTCTACCGTGTATATAGCTCCGCCACCTTCCCTCAACCGGGAAGGCAAGGCAGTCGTCATCGTACTGGTGTCCATGGTGAAAGAATGTGTGTGGTGGACTCGAGCGAAAGGATTAGAGACAAACACATACCTCTCTGGCCAATCGCTCATCAACTTTTTGAAGTACCACTTGAAAAGGACGGTGAGAATGGAGAGGCAGGTTTTGTCTCGTGAAAGTTTCAAAAAAAGGTGGGTGAATGTAGCAAAGATGGTGCATGCGAGTGACGTAACCACTTTGAGCATGATCCTGTAAATCGTACAAAGAGAGAGAGAGAGAGAGCACTTTGTTCTCATGTGTTTATTTTCCCCTGCTTGAGGTTAACGTGGTCTTTTCTGTAGGCTTTTCTTTCCACGGATGAACCTCATCCTGTTTCTTAATTTAAAAAAAAAAGTCTTTCTGTGATACACGATCCCTTTTGATCGCCTTTTTTTCTTTCCCCGTTCCCTTTTGATCGGAATTTTACATTTGTTCCCTTATTCTTACCTTTTTCTCTTCCATTTTTGAAAAGAAAAGCTCTACATTTGTATTTTCCCCCCTGTGTTCAGCCCTGTGTAGCCAATAAAGAAAGTTACCTACCTACCTACCTACCTACCTACCTACCTACCTACCTACCTACCTACCTATTTACCTACCTATCTATCTATCTATCTATCTATCTATCTATCTATCTATCTATCTATCTATCTATCTATCTATCTATCTATCTATCTATCTATCTATCTATCTATCTATCTACCTGTCTATCTATGTATCTATCTATCTGTCTATCTATATTTCTTCAGTGTCCATCAACGGAAGACATGAGCCATCATCGACAAGACGAATAAACTGGCGTTTGGATAATGAATTACTCTGTGGTATTCATTTCAAGCATCATATACGTTTTCTTGTCACATCATAAATGAAATGAACCAGTGACTGTTCTGTTGGAAGCCTGTAACTAACAGGGCTATAGTTCAAAGAACGCGATATAAAATAAACACACACAAATACATACACACACATATATATATAAAGCGTGTCTTATATAACAAAAAGTGACAGAGAGGGAGAGCGAGGGAGAGAAAAAGAGAGGGAGAATCAGTGATAGAAATACAAATCTCTGTTTTCCACGAGTTGAAAAATGGCTGTCTAGATTCAACTCCAGTAGACGATATCATATAAACGTGATCAATAAACGCTGAAAAGCTATCTCTGTTCTCAAATGACATTTATATATATTCACACACGCACACACACACACACACACACACACACACACACACACACACACACACACACACACACAAAGACACACACACATATATAAACATATTTACGTATATGCACATATATAACATACATATGCACACACACGCACATATATACATATACGCACACACACACATATACAAACATATATATTCGTATATATATATATATATATATATACATATATAGACATACGTATATATAGATAGATATATATATGTATACATATATGTATACATATATGTATACATATATGTATGTATGTATGTATGTATGTATGTATGTATGTATCTATCTATCTATCTATCTATCTATCTATCTATCTATCTATCTATCTATCTATCTATCTATATATATATATATATATTATATATATATATTATATACGTATGTATGTATATGTATTCCTATATGATGACGGCATTGATTATTGAAATGCATAGAAAGAAAACTTTGAAAAGATGCGAAACTTGATGTCAATAAATTGGAAAGAATAGTGGAATGGGAAAAAAAAGCAAGCTGAGTGATGTTACAGACAAAATAATTTGTGATTTGGTGTACTTACACCGTATTACATTCTGTGTTCAATTCCAGTTTAGGTAAAATGATACATTTCATCTTTCCTGTGTCAATAAATTTAAGGACTTACTAAGCGGTTAGAAAAAAACAACTGTTTACTCTTTGCTTTATATATTCGACATTTCGGGTTTAAGAACCTTTGTCAACAGAAAATGGTTATGCTGACGAGCTCCACTCATCCTTGTGTCATTTGTAAATCCTGTCGATTTAAAATAATAGAATACGTATTATCTCATGTATTGAGTTCTATTTGTCATCTTTGTTCTACCAAACTGTGTGTGTGTGTATGTGTGTGTTAATCTATCTATCTATCTATCTATCTATCTATCTATCTATCTATCTATCTATCTATCTATCTATCTATCTATCTATCTATCTATCTATCTATCTATCTATCTATCTATCTATCTATCTATCTGTCTGTCTGTCTGTCTGTCTGTCTGTCTGCCAGTCTGTCTGTCTGCCTGCCTGTCTGTCTTTCTGTCTGTCTGTCTGCCTGTCTAACTGTATGTTTGTCGGTCAGTCTGTCTTTCTGACTATATATCGATACAAACATGGTAGTGTGTGTGTGTGTGTATATATATATATAATATATATATATATATATATAGAGAGAGAGAGAGAGAGAGAGAGACGCACCCATCAATATATATATATATATAAATTAGAAAAAACATCTTTTATCAATTCAATAATGAAAACTTAAATTATACCATCTAGAAAATTACATCTTATAGAAAGATTAAATATAAGATAAAACATATAACGATGATTAAGTAATGTGCAAAATAATAAATAAAACGTATATATTTGGTAGAATAACGACATGTTTTTCGTGGTTATATTCAAGAAATGATTATAGTAAAAATATTAGTAGTAGTAGTAGTAGTAGTAGTAGTAGTAGTAGTAAAATCACTTCAATATAAATATAGCCACTCATCAGTAGTGATTTTACTACTACTACTAATATTTTTACTATAATCATTTCTTAAATATAGCCACGAAAAACATGTCGTTATTCTACCAAATATATACGTTTTATTTATTATTTTATACATTACTTAATTATCGTTATATGTTTTATCTTATATTTAATCTTTCTATATGTAATATAGTACTGACATGGTCATTGGTACTGACATGGACATTGCAAGCTTTCGCAACAACCAAGGCACTGTACCCTGCTTCCAATCGGTCGATAGCTTGTCCTCTCTGTGCTGCTGATAGTCAGATCATACCTGAAATTACGAATGCCAGGAAGGCGGTTTAAGTTGAATTTTGTACCCATAACCTCCACGTGATGGACGTGCAATTCAGTTTTCATGAAAATGTTTGCGACTGCCACCCACAGCATTCAACGCAGCTGCGTTTTGGCGTCTCGTTTCAGGGAAAGTTGAAAGATTATCTGCAATGTGAGTTTCAGTTATAAACCAGCATGTCTTGGAATATTTACAATTACATCACCGAAATAAATTTGCAGAATTTACCATATAAAAATGACATTTGAAAAAATCGTGTTTCTTTTGTGGTTCAGGGTATATATCGAGAGGAGTTAAGAAATACAACGTGAAATAGAGGGAAAGGAGGAAAGAGCGTTAGAGGGAGAGAAAAAGAAAGAGAGAGGGAAAGAAGAGGGGAAGAGAGAGAGAAACGAAGAGACATTACAGATTCGTAAGATTTGCTATTTCCTCGCCGACTTATTTCTTTTCACCGCTTGCCGATAAGAAGTTGCGAATATGAAAATAAATGCGATACGATTTTCTGGATTCGATAAATACTTCACAGAAGGTGAATAGGTGAAGAGAAGAGAAGCAAATTAGGCGACATGAAACACTGAACGAATGATTAGAGGAGAGAATTACACGAAAGAAAGAAAAGAGTATTTCAATAAATTGTCTCTTTTCGTGGTATTTCCAATCTTAAACACGGTTGTATCGATTCGAATTGCAGTAATAAATTAGACAAAATTAGATTCAGCCGCAGATTTTTAACCATAATTGAGTCATTCTGTTTATCTTAGTTAATTACATATAAAAGGGATATTCCTCTTTCTTTCCTTTTCTTTCTTTCTTTCTTTTATCACTTCTCTCTCTATCTACCTTTATATTCTGCACGACTTGTCTTTCGCTTGTTAGCTCGAAGGATACTTTCCCCACTGTCTTCTTCCTTTTGTCTCCTCTCTTGTCTTCTTTTCTTTGTTTTCATTGTCCCTCTCTCGCTTTTTCTTTGCCCCTCCACTTTCTCTCTCTCTTTTTTTTTTCTCATTTATCATATCCTTTCCTTCTTCTTTAACTGAAACACTAAACGACACTAATCTGATACTGTATTCACTTAGGCGAGCGATGCACTTACGCAGACTGATTAACAACTGAGAAAATGAACATGGTAAACACCGAGATGACAAACAGTCCAATTAAAATGCTCACAAGGAAAAATGTAAACAGACACACACATTACTGAGCCGAGAAAGGCAAAAGTAAACAACGATGTGATATACAGAAGGTTGGTTAAAAAGTCGAGTAAGGAATAAGATATATAAAATGGTGACACGAATTTATTGAATAAACAGCTGAAACGGGAACGTGGTAAACATGGCGAATATTTTGCAAGGAAATAAACTGGTATAATATAGATTATTTCTATATGAATTTGACAAGCGTGAACAATGGACAACAATGTATGTACCAGTTAAAGAAGATATGGAATATTTACTTACCTGTTTTATCAGGAACAGATGACCTGCCGACAATCGTTTAGCTATACCATTAGTTATTGACACCGCATGTACATTTATCAGTCAGAACGGACAATGGAATGAAGCGGTCACTTTATAAATCACCTGAAGATAATAACTGTGACAGAAAGGTAATGGAAATTATCTTCAGAGTACTGTAATGTGGGAATATATGTAAGCTGGAATGCTTACATACACGCTAGATGATATAATGTAGCGCATAAACTCATGGCCTCGACAGTACAACTTCAGTTCACGTAAGCGAGACATTTTCTCGGTGATAGTCAACGATTTTACAAGTTTTAGACACACGCGCGCGTGCACAAACGGTCTCTCTCTCTCTCTCTCTCTCTCTCTCTCTCTCTCACACACACACACACACGTACACAAACACTCACACATACCCTTCATTGTCTTTGTTGTTCTACTGGCCATTATGTGTTATATTCCTCAGCTAATTTTCGCTTCAGTTATGCCATTGATTCTCAGCCGAGCTTCATATGACCCTAAGATGAGTTTTTTGGGGGAGTCCATATGGGCAAAATAGTTAATTAGGAGTCTGTGGTAGTATTCTAGGGGTCCATGAAGACATTTTGTTTTGGACATATTTTTTGCAAGAAACAGCTAAGTTTCTTTCTCTAACACTAGCGTGTAAACTTTCTTATTTCTGCCTTTACTTGAGTATTTCGTGCAGTGACATTTGCAATGGTACGATTTTATGCAAATTATCTAGGTAATAGATTTTTATATAGTTAGATGCCTGGTCTGCTGAAGATAAGAAAGGTTATTTTGCTACACTGATGAGACACATATCACAAACGCATGTTCATAGCTGTCATTTTGTCTTCAGAAAATCACTGTCATTTCATTAATGGCTTGTCAATTTTGCAGAGTTCTCGACAGTTGAGATGATGTTCCTTCCTCATTTGGAGTTAGCACCACAAATTGTCACGAAGCGTTTGAAGTATGTTCTCTTTGGAAGACGAAACTGTTTCAATTAATCGAATTTCACTTGCATGTGCATTACTACAATCCCATTCGTCTTAGGTCATTTTCATTTCGCATACATACATACATACATACATACATACATACATACATACATACATACATACATGCATACATACATACATACATACATACATACATACATACATACATACATGCATGCATACATTCATACATACATACATACATACATACATACATATATACATACATATGTACATACATACATACATACATGTGTATGTATGTTTGTCTTCAAATAACGTCCCCAGTTCTT